>NC_026008.2:39247273-39382313 GCF_000442705.2 Elaeis guineensis | reverse complement strand
GTCAATTATCTCGATACTTTTGATCCTTTAAATATATTACTTATTTCGCTTGAGTTGCTAATATATACGGCTCATTTTTGGTATCATATTCATGCAAGATTTACACTGATAATTATGAATCGATATGAATCCCGATCTTTTATTACTAATATCCCACTATTCATACTGAAACAAAAATATAGAATTACTGGACCCATATTTCAGTTCTATGATATCTACCAGTACACCATAATAATCAATCTCTTCTTCTCCTTCATATCCTGTTGTAGCAATTCTACTATTTTGGATCTGTCGTTGCATCTCAAGCTCTCTTATGTGAAATCTCATTCCTTCAATGATACAAGATGTGTAGTGATTAATCCTTCGATCGGGACCACATGCTAAATCATGCAACTCATCGGTTGCACCCGCTTCTTTATTGAAATACTTATGTTTTATCTGCATCATAAGATAAAAAATTATGTTTTGTTGAAATAATAATATTTATAAGTAAATAAATAACATATCACTAATGCAACTTACAAGATCACCAAATTATTTTATAAATTTTCTCTTATGTCAATCATCGGCATCCATATTATTTTCTCTACATAGTATACTGTTGTACTCACTGTAAGAAGTTATAATTTTTAATTTTACACCGACATAAAAATTTTTTTTGATCATTAAACAGTATCGTAAGATGATACTTACTCAATAAAATTTTTAATTTTTGCATAATTATTTAGAACATAAAAGTGTGCCTTAGATAGCTTGTTCACGTCCATAAATTCATATTTTCTTGCACCGATAGGTCGAACCATTTGTTTAAATATAAATAATATCGACTCATTGTCACCCATTCACGGTCTGCATTACGATCTGCACAATTGAATCTTATTTTGATATCATCAAGATACATCGAGCAAAATATGAGATACTCGGTAGCTACATATGTTTTCGCTATAGACCTTTCAGGTCTTGCTTTATTGCGCACATACTTTTTTAAGGTGCACAAAAATCTGTAAACAAAAATAAATTTAAATTTTAAGAATATATTTACATCTTATAATTGATATGATAAAATACGTATAACTTCTTTACCTTTCAATAGGATCATCCATCGATAATGTATCGGTCAGACCAAAAGAGCTTTTTTTGGAAGATGGACAGCCAGATGCACCATAACATCAAAAAATGATGATGAAAATTTTTTTTCTAACTTACAAAAAATGAGTACGATATCTTTCTCTGATTTTTCAAATAAGTTAATCTTCAATTTTCGATAATATAGTTTTTGAAAGAACACTCCCAGCTCAATCAATGCAGTTTGAACATCACCATCCAAATAGCCACATATGACCACTGGAAGCAAATATTGCATCATCACATAGGAATCATGACTTTTCATGCTAGAAATATTACTGTCGTTGTTCCCAACATACCGCGATACGTTTGAAGCGTATGCATCAGAAAATTTTACAGTTTTGAACCATCCATAGAAATTTTTCTTTTCCTCTCCAAACAGCGAAAACATGCGGACGACATAAAAAATCTCTTACCTCGACGAACTAAATGAAGAGTAGTCCCGACACGTCGGTCGGAGTCAGGTGGCATAAACTTTATGCTGGCCGCGTCGCACCAGCCCCGACACGCCAGCCCCATGTCATTCCCCGTCATCATCCCCGACCCGAACCCAAGCTAAAAAAAAGAAGAAGTGTCGACGTCGTCGGCTCCAACTCCGGCTCGCTGACCTCGACCCCGACCCACCATCGTCGGCCCCACATCGCCATCCCCGGCCCGCCATCACTGTTGTGGCCCACAGGCCCCACATGGCCGCGGCCCACCATCCCGGCCCAGGCACACCGTCCCTGGCACGCCGGCCCCAAACCATTCCTCGTCTCTATCCCTGGCCCGAACCCACCCCCCCCCCAAAAAAAAGAGATGAAGTTAGCGACGGTGGAGGAAATCGGGACGGCAGCATGCGGGACGTCGGGGGAGGGGGGAGGAAGCTCGCGGAGGGGGAGAAGAAGCCGGACTACCGGGGGGGACGAGGAAGAAAAATGGGTTTCCGACGGGATTTGATGGGATGCGGGGTATTAGCGATGCAAATTTTTGTCGCTAATAATAATTTTCATCATAAATATTTTGAACAAAAATATTTATGAAGAAACATAAATTTTCGTCACTAATAATTCTCGCCAAAAAAAAAAATTCTCGTTGGAAAAATTCACCCCCCCAGGAAAATATTATTTACAATGAAAATATAGAGTTTCGTCGCTAATTAATTTATTAGCGATAAAATTTTTTTAATCGTAATAATAAATAAAAAATAATTTTTCATTCAAAAATTTTTTTCTTCTGATCAAGTTTTGTTTCTTGTATTATTTTCTTTCATTCATTTTTCATTCATCTCTTAGCCACAATAATGCAATAATATATGTATATATGTGTGTGTGTGTATATATATACGTGTGTGTATATATGTATATATGTATATATATACACATATCTTTTTCAAAGTGATTTTAGGTTCAAAGTGATTTTACTAAAGAAAAAGGAGTAGCAGTTCCAGCATTCAGCATCTAGCCTTGCTGTTTGAGAACGTCGACAGCAGAAGATAATTTTCAGACGTTGTTGCCCTTCTTAGGTAATGATGCTGCTGTCTTCTATAATATAACTCCACCTTAATCGACTACGCCTACTATTAACTAAAACCTTATCAGGGATAGTGTTGTTTAGCTTGACTGCTTGTTCTGTTGTTTATGCTTAATGTAGATATTTTTGTAGACTTCGAAATCATGAATTAAACAAGGAACCAGATCATCAGTTTGAAATTTTTTAGGTTAAAATTTTGATTAGATCTCTAGTATTTTAAATTATGTATAATCGGGCGCAAGTGGGTTGGATAATCCCATCTAGGCCTTGAAGTGACCAACATGTGCTTGTGGCTTGCAACTTTTAATCTAATTAAGCATTTGTTTAGATAGTTGAGCCTAAATTTCTATGAGATGCATGAGCCAACCACCAAATATACAGAATTATAACTTGAGCTTGGCCTATTTTACCATTGTCTAGGACTGATTTTTGAGTTCCATAATATTTTGGATCCAACCATTCAAATATATCCTAAATTGAAATCAATTAAGTCTTTGTTAAAAAAAATAAATATTTTTTAAATATTTTTTTTAATTTTATTTTTTATATTACTATATATTGATCTAAATATTCTACATACTTTTCTTGTATACATATTATTTTTTAAAAACTATCTAATATTTATTTTCATAAATATAAAAAAATTATTATAATATATCTAAACAGTCTTCAATAGAAAAATATTTATCGCTAATAATCTGTAATCTATAAATTTTTAAAATTTTTTATTTTTTTAAAATATTACTGAAAAAAAATTTTCATCATAAATAGTTGATTATTTATGATGAAAATTTTATTTTCATCATAAATACACATTATTTACGATAAAAATTGACTTTTCATTGCAAATAATTTATAATTTTTAAATTTTAAATTTTTTTATTTTTCTCACTTATTAGCGATAAAAAAATTTCATCATAAATAATATAGTATTTACGTCAGAACTTTAGTTTTTGTCACCAATATTTATTGTTTACGATGTAAAATTTTAGTCGCAAATAATCTATAATTTTTAAATTTTTATAATTTTTTATTTTCTGACACATATTAGCAACATAATTTTTTATCATAAATATTTGATTATTTATGATAGAATTTGACTTTTCATCATAAATATGAATTATTTATGATGAATATTTTCATCATAAATAATTTATAATTTTTAAATTTTTGAATTTTTTCTCATTTATTAGTGATGAAAAGTTTTTCTTATAAATAATACAGTATTTGTGATAGAAATTTAGTTTTTATTATCAATATTTGATTATTTACAATGTTAAATTTTCATCATAAATAATCTATAATTTTTAAATTTTTTTATTTTTCTCATTTATTAGCGATAATTTTTTTATCATAAATAATATAGTATTTATGATAAAAATTTAGTTTTTATTGTCAATATTTGATTATTTGTGACGTTAAATTTTATCATAAATAATCTATAATTTTTAAATTTTTAAAATTTTTTATTTTTTCTCATGTATTAGAGATGAAAAGTTTCATCATAAATAATTTAATTTTTATCATCAATACTTCAAAATTTATGATGCATAATTTTTATTATAAATAATTTCTAATTTCTAAAATTTTTAAATTTTTTATTTTTTTCACGTATTAGAGATGAAAAATTTTCATCGTAAATAACTTAATATGTGTGATAAAAATTAAATTTTTGTTACCAATACTTTATTATTTATGATGTAAATAGATCATCGTAAGTAATCTTTAATTATTATATTTTAAAAATTTTTTATTTTTTTTTAAATATTAGTGACGAAAAAATTTCATCGTAAATAACAAGTATTTGCGGTGAAACTTTAATTTTCATTGTAAATACTTCTATTATTTATGATAAAATTATTTTCATCACTAATATTTAAAAATATAAAATTAAAATAAGTTTTTTATTATTTATGATGATTAATTTCATCATAAATATTGTGTAATTATGATGAAATTTTTTTCATCACAAATACGCATCTATTTGCGATGAAAAATAATTTTTATCATAAATAAATAATTATTAGTGATGAATTTTGACTTTTATCATAAATACTCTTATTTGTGTAAAATATATTTTCATCGTAAATAAATTCATCGCAAAAAATAGCATTTCTTGTTATGGAAGAAAAAGACTGCAGATCAAAGGAGTTGATCTCATCGTTAAGATCAAGTTGATCAAAGTCTTCAAGTCAAGATTCTTCTTCTCAAGAAGAATCTCATATGAGAAAAAAAGTTCATGAACGATTTTGATGGATTTTTGTGGAGGTCGGACACGTATGTAGCTCAATCTTCTACGAATTCGAGATCATCAAAAACGGTGAATTTCTATCCGTGCAAAGGTAATGAGATTTGATCTCATAAATTTTTTTTAAATTTTAGATTGATAATATGTACTTTTTCTGAGCTTGGGTGGGTTTAGATCTGGTATCTTGCATGTGAGGTTAAAGAGTTTGATCCGATTTAATTTTCACTGTCTATTTTTAAAGTTTTGAAATCTACACATACCGCCTATCCAATTTTCTAACAACTATGAGGTCCCCTATTTTGCCAAAATCCCATAGAAAAAAAAGAGAAGAAAAAAAAAAGAGAAAAAAAAAGAAAAAGAGAGAGAGAGTTTCTCTCTTTTCCCTCTATCCCTTCTCTTTTAGATTGCAGTCCCACTTTCTCTATCTAAAAATTTTATTTTCTCTCTCTACTTTCTCTCTCTAAAATTATCTCTTGTTGGAGTTTTCTCACTCTAAGATTATTTTAGTAAGATTTTTTTTTCAATGTTTCTAATCTAATCTTAGCAAAGAGAGTTTTGATCCACAGTTGTCGGATAGCATGCCGACATCCATCTTGATCAGATCCAGATATTAATAGATTTGATTATCTATGATTTTTATTGAATTATCTATGCATAAATTTAACCATGATTTGATTAAATTATCTTTGATTAGACTATCAGATTGTCAGATAGTGTTGCCTAATTAGTTCTGTTCTATCTTGTTGATTTTCTTTCTCTGATATTCTCTCTCTACATGATTTATGAATTTAGTAAATACAATCTATTGTTTTGAATCTGAGTCAATTCCAGTAGAGGATTTTGAACTGCTCTATAGGTCAGACAATATGTCATCTGAACCTTTATCAAGTATCATAGGATCTGATCTTTATTGATTTCTATCAAATTCTTATCAGCTGAAGTTACTTGATTAAATTGATCCCTGACTATCAATTGGTGTATCGATCTCTACTTTGACTTTTGTTGAATATTACTGATTGAATTACTCTTGATCTCTATTGAACTATGTACTTTCTATTCTAATTATGATTTGATAGAATTGCCTTAATTGGATTGACCGGGATGTTGAGCACTATTGCTTTGTCAGCTTTGTGAGGGTGTCAAAATTTTGAGATTTTTATTAGTTATGGTTTAAGACTGATAGAAAAATATGTTTTGAATAATAAACTCTGAAGGATGCTTTCAGGATTGATTGAATTTGTCCGTTCAGTATTTCGCAAAGATAAGTAGTGAACTTTCTTCTTGAGATATTTCATAATTTATTTTAAAAAATAAATAGTTAATCATTAATTTATGCATGATTTATGAAATTATATCTTGAATGAAAAGTGATTTCTGAAATAAGATAATTTTTTGATCATGTATATATTTAGCAGAATTATGAAATCTATATGTTATCTTGTAAAAATATTTGATATGCGGATTTTATGCTCTCAGCCTAAATATGTTTTGATCCTGCCAATAGGGATTATACGTTGGTTTTCGATCCTGCGAATAGGGGTTATGCGTTGGTTTTTGATCATGTCAATAGAGATTGTGCATTGATTTTTGATCCTACCAATAGGAATGGTGCATTGATTTTTGACTCTACCAATGAGAGATTATGTATTGGCACTTTGATTGAGCTCACTATTTCTAGTCCTGCCATAGTGATAAATGTGGTCATAGTCAAAGCCTGTTGAGTTTTATGTGTTTTAACTCGAATCGAATTTGAATCAGATTTATGATTATATATATGTATGAATATTTAAAAATATATATATTTTTTATTTAAGTAAGTTTGAATATATTTTATGTTCATTCATAGTATTATTTTTTGAACATCATATCATATGATAATATCTGAAATATTTAGTTGAGATATTCATTACTTACTGAGCTATCAAGCTCATTATCTTTCTTTTTATATTTTAGATTCAGATGATTGATTACGAATACGGACATTATTGGAAGAGAGTTTTAGAGGTGAGATTGACACTATCAACTTCGTTAAACTTAGATTTATTTTTGTTATTTTTAGTGAAACATTATTGGATGTAAGACATTTGAATTTGGATACTATTTGGGTGGGTTAATAAATTTATATTTTAAATTTTAATATTTTAATTAATACCATTATATTATTTGATATCTATATTGAAATGCTTTGTATGCTTATGGAAAAAGTTCTTCACAAATAGATTTGATCACGGATCATATATGGATCTAGAAAATATCAAATTTTATATAAGCTCGATCCAAAGTCTGATAAAAAATAAATAGAGTTTAGGCCCGAAGTTCGGCTCATGATCAGCTTTATTTATAAATATATGGTGATTGTTATGACTTTAGCTCATGATCTTGAATCGGGAGCATGACAGTCTTGATATGAATTTTTTGGAAAAAAAGAACTTTCCTGATTTTTATTTTGATCATGTTCTAAGGTAAGTGGGAGATGGGGCATTGGCTCATAACACCCGACCCATTGGCATCTTAAAAGATGACGTGCAACTCTCACGTTGACTCACTTGGAGATATCGGGATCCTTCTTGCCATCCATCTACATCTTTCAGGTTGTTGGCCATTTTCTTTTCATGCTCACCATTTCTTTGTCCCGCCAGTTGCCTGAACAGCTATCTTAATTACCAATCAAACACGTGCGCCAAATAGAACTTTAAGAAATTAATGCATGAACGAAGTCAGAGTGCAACACTGGAGATAGAGCTTCACGGATCACAATGACTACGTGGAAGATCGGAAAAGATGGAAAATGATAAAAACAAAAAAAATCCATGCAAATGGCTTTAAAGTGAACCGAATGAATCCTCTGCAGCAAATTATATGATGCGGTGCATCGTACGCATGGCCTATCATACAATAGACAACCGCACGTGAATATGAATCACACGATTTATATCATACGTGGCTGCATATGTCTGTGTATCATACGATGAATGATACATACGATACGTCACATCACACGATGCATCTCGAGTACCGCAGGAGACCTTCGCTCTTTACAATGAATTATAGTTTTATTAAGTTTGCCATACATTATAATCCATTCTCTGTAAGTTTGAGTGTTTGAATTTGTTGGGGGATACCGACCGACCGACCGACCGACTATCGGAGGGCCCGACCGGCTGGCGGCCCGACCGACCGACCGACTATCGGAGGGCCCGACCGGCTGGCAGCCCGACCGACTAACCAACGGCCCAACGGACGACTCTGACTGGCCGATCGTAGGTCGGGCGACAGGCCGACGGACGCCATCAGCGGCTAACTGCGGCCATTCCACGGTCCATTCCCGACCGACTAAACCCAGAGGTCCGGTAGCCGACCCACATGAAGCTCGCCGATCGACGGAGGAGTCCGACGCCACTCTGCTGGCCACCGACCTTGGGTCGGCCGGCTCCACCAACCACCGTACGGCCGCCAGACGTTGTCAGCTCTGACACGGACATGCGGCACAGTTACCTAGGGGCATTGTCCCGCCGAGAGCCGGGTCAACCCTGGTGATTAGACGGCTACACGGCGACATGACATTTTCACGGCGGCTCTGACAGTCTACAGTGAGTTGACAGTTCCTCACTTGTCCGCGCCATTAATGACGGCGCCATACCTAGCTCCACTATATATACCGGGGAAGGCAACAGTGGAAGGGTGGACCGCCCGTCTCTCCCACATACGCAGGCTCGCTCCTCCCTCTCTCTCCCTCTCTCTCTTTCTCAGAGCTCTCTGTCTGCATTTCACTGTTGCCCAGTCACCTCTCTGACTTGACCGTCGGAGGGTCCCCGCCGGAGCCGCCTCCGGTCAGTGCGGACTTCCTTTTGCAGGTGCACGCTTCCCGGCGATCGAGCGACGAGGCGATTGGCCGCAACAGATTGGCGCGCCAGGTAGGGGTCAGTATGACAAAGACAAGAGCTCAACGATAGAGAATCACTGGGTCGGCAAGGCGCTCTTCCCGCCGGGAAGAAGCCTCCCCGCCCCCACCGGCGGCGGAGCCTAGCTCTCCGCACCCTGCAGTGACTACGGAGGCCCAGATTGCGGCCATCGTACGGCAGATGACCGTACTGACCGACGCAGTCAAAAGCCTCCAGCAACAACCGGCGGCCCGACCTATGCCTTCCAGGAGCAGCCGCCGACGGCCGCGCCGACCCCTATCGCCTCCATGCGAGCGCTCCCAACAGCGCTCCCACGGAGAGGAGGAGGGGCGACCACGGCGCGGCGACCGACGGTCCCAGTGGCCCTCTCCTTCCCCGTTGGAACGGGCGAGGAAGGAAAAGCGGCCGCGCACACCGTCGGCCTCTCTTTCAGAATCCTCCGGAGGCTCCACCCCCGGGGTCTCCCAGCATCGACGAGCGGACGACTACGAGCGACGGTTCGAGGAGATCGACCGCCGACTCGCCCAACTGCAGATGGACGGCCAGAAGTCTTCGAACGACGTCGACTTCTAGACCGCCCAGCCTCTCTCTCGACTGGTCCTCGATGAGCCGATTCCCAGTCGGTTCAAAATGCCGAACGTGGAGCCATACGACGGCTCCACCGACCCAGTCGACCACCTCGAGAGCTATAAAGCTCTCATGACGATTCAAGGGGCAACCGACGCTCTTTTTTGCATCGGCTTCCCCGCCACACTTCGCAAGGCTGCCAGGGCTTGGTACTCCGGTCTTCGATCGGGCAGTATCCATTCCTTCGCGCAGCTCGAGCACTCGTTCGTGGCCCATTTCAGCACCAGCCGAAAGCCGCCGCGAACGTCGGATAGCCTTTTCTCCCTCAAGCAGGGGGAAAATGAGACGCTCCGACACTTCGTGGCGCGATTCAACGCGGCCACGCTCGAGGTCCGGGACCTCAACGAAGACATGGCAGTTTCAGCCATGAAGCGGGGCCTGAGGTCGTCCCGGTTTACTTATTCTCTGGACAAGACCCTCCCCCGAACATACGCCGAGCTACTGGAGCGCGCATACAAGTATATGCGCGCGGACGAAGGAGCGTCCGACCGACGCTTGGTCGAGCCCAGAGGTCCGAAGGAGAAGCGAAGAAAAGGTCGGGAGCCTACCGAACCAAGCAGGCCCCCGGCCAATAGTCGGCTTTCTCCACCCCGACAGATCCAAAAATCACCTCGCCGACAGACTCCGAGGCCGGTGCGTCCCAGGTATGACTCCTACACTCCTCTCTCCGCTCCCCGTGCGCAGATCTTGATGGAGATCGAAGGGGAAGAATACCTGCGACGGCCTCCACCTCTGAAGGCAAAGGGCCTCGACCACCGAAAGTACTGCCGGTTCCATCGGAGCCACGGCCACGACACCGAGCGATGCGTCCAGTTGAAGGATGAGATCGAAAATCTCATCCGCCGGGGGTATCTCGGCAAATTTCGAAAGGGTCCGCCGACCCGACCGACTGTCGATCGACGCCCCCAGCCGACTGAAGAGGCGCCGACTAACCAGCCGACGGCTGGAGTCATCAACATGATCTCCAAGCGGCTGGGATCGGGGACGTCTACAGGGGGGGAGCCGACGAAAAAGCCACGCCCGGACGACGTGATTACCTTCTCAGAAGACGACGTTCGGGGCATCCAGACTCCCCACGACGACGCTGTTGTTGTGTCGGCGACAATAGCCAATTATGATGTAAAACGAATTTTTGTTGATAATGGAAGTTCGACAAATATTTTGTTTTACTCGACCTTCTCCCGAATGCGACTACCGACTGATCGACTTAGTGGGGTCTCCACGCCCTTGATCGGCTTTGCCGGAGACACCGTCACGACAGAAGGAGCAATCACCCTGCCCGTGACGGTCGGCACCGAACCACGGCAAAGCACAGTCTCCCTCATTTTCGCGGTCGTCCAAGTTCCTTCGGCCTACAACGCCATACTCGGGCGACCCGGACTGAACGCCCTCAGGACGATCGTCTCGACGTACCATCTCCTTGTTCGATTCCCGACCAAAAATGGAGTCGGGGAGATGCGCGGAGATCAACAGCTCGCCCGACGATGCTTCCAAATCTCCGTCCAAAGCGACGAGACAAAGGATCCCCTGACAATCGACAAACTGGATCAACGGGAGGAGGAAGAGCGGGGTTCGCCGGCCGAGCAGCTCGAGGCGATCCCGGTAGGAGAAAATCCCGACAGAAAAGTTTGGGTCGGGTCTCAATTGCCCGACGCCGAACGCCACCGACTGGCGGAGCTGCTGACGGCCAACGCCGACATATTCGCATGGTCGGCAGCAGATATGTCGGGCATCCCTCCAGAAACAATTACTCACCGACTCAACATCGACCCGACAATGAAGCCGGTGAGGCAGAAGAAAAGGTCCTTCGCCCCAGAAAGGCAGAAGGCCATTGACGAAGAAGTGGACAAGCTGCTCGAAGCAGGCTTCATTCGGGAATCTACGTATCCCGATTGGCTCGCCAATGTCGTCATGGTCAAGAAAGCCAACGGGAAGTGGAGGATCTGCATCGACTATACCGACCTCAACCGAGCATGCCCGAAGGATAGCTTTCCACTCCCGAAGATCGACCAGCTGGTGGATGCGACGTCCGGATTTCGACTGCTCAGCTTCATGGACGCCTTCGCCGGGTACAATCAGATCCGGATGGCGCCTGAAGACGAGGAGCACACCGCGTTCGTGACCCCCAAGGGCCTCTACTGTTATCGGGTGATGCCCTTTGGATTGAAGAATGCCGGCGCCACCTACCAGCGACTCGTCAATAAGGTCTTCAAAGACCAGATCGGGCGTAACATGGAGGTATACGTGGACGACATGCTGGTAAAGAGCACGCAGATCCCGGACCATGTTCAGGATCTCGAGGAGACCTTCCGCACCCTTCGACGACACCGAATGAAGCTCAATCCGACCAAATGCGCCTTCGGGGTGACCTCGGGGAAGTTCCTCGGATTCCTCGTTTCTCAGAGAGGGATCGAGGCCAACCCTGAGAAGATAGAGGCGATCCTCGACATGCGTCATCCGAGCACCAAGAAGGAGGTCCAACAGCTGAACGGAAGAATCGTCGCTCTTAGCCGATTCATTTCCCGATCAGCTGAAAGGTGCCTCCCGTTCTTCAAGACCCTGCGCCAGGCGAATGGTTTCTCTTGGTCGGATGAGTGCGAACAGGCCTTTGAAGACCTGAAAAGGTACCTGGCTTCCCCGCCGCTGCTCGTAAAGCCGCAGGTCGGGGAGACCTTGTATCTCTACTTGGCCACATCTTCTGAGGCGATCAGTTCGGTGCTCGTTCGGGAAAACGAGTGCCGAACCCATCAGCCCATCTACTACACCAGCAAAGTGCTCCACAGCGCCGAAGCCAGATACTCGGAGACGGAAAAGATGGTTTTCGCCCTGACCGTCTCCGCGCAGCGGCTCCGACCATACTTTCAGGCCCACGCCATCGTGGTACTCACCAACCAGCCCCTGAGGGCCGTACTGCGCCGACCCGACACATCCGGACGACTCGCTAAGTGGGCAATGAAGCTTAGCGAGTTGGACATTCAGTACCGACCGAGGCCTGCCTTGAAGGCTCAGGTCTTGGCCGACTTCATCGCTGAATGCCCGACGACCGACCAAAGGTCGGGAGCTGAAGGCCCGGGACGAGATTCGGTCTCTGAGCCAAACCCGATCTCCACCTGGGTACTTCACATCGACGGAGCCTCCAACGCTCAGGGAAGCGGGGCCGGGCTCCTGCTCACGAATTCGGATGGGGTAGTCACCGAATACGCCCTCCGGTTCGACTTCAAGGCCTCCAACAATCAAGCCGAATACGAGGCACTCCTCGCGGGCTTGAGGATGGCGAAGGAACTGGGCGTCGACAGCCTCCGGGCATTCTCCGACTCTCAGCTGATCGTGGGGCAGGTCAAGGGCGACTTCGAGGCGCGAGATCCGACCATGATCAAGTATCTTCAGAAGGTAAAGGATCTCGTGGCCCGCCTCGAGCATTTCGAGATCTCCCACATCCCCAGGACGGAGAACGCCCGTGCCGACGCTCTCTCCTGATTGGCAACGTCGGCCTATGATTCTTTGGGTCGGACGTTTGTCGAAAACCTCCAACAGCCGAGCATCGATCGGGTCGAAGAAGTACAGCAGCTAACGTCTGAACCAAGTTGGATGGACCCGATCGTCCGGTACCTGTCCGACGGGACCAGTCCCGAAGATCCCGCGGAGGCCAAGCGACTCCGATGGTCGGCGTCGCAATATGTGATCATGGACGGCCGACTCTACAAGAGGTCGTTCTCCCTCCCTCTGCTCAGGTGCTTGGGACCGACCGACGCCGACTACGCCCTCCGAGAGGTTCACGAAGGAATTTGTGGGAATCACTTGGGGGGCAAGTCCTTAGCCTTCAAGGTCTTGCGACAGGGCTACTACTGGCCGACCATGAGGAAGGATGCGGCAGAATTGGTCCGAAGGTGCGAGCCATGCCAGAAGTATGCCAATTTTCAGCGCCAACCGGCCAGCCAAATCGCTCCCATTGTCGCTCCGTGGCCCTTCGCTCAGTGGGGAGTCGATATTCTCGGCCCCTTCCCACCGGCGTCGGGCCAAAGGAAGTTCATCGTTGTCGCCATCGACTACTTCACGAAGTGGGTCGAGGCCGAGCCCTTGGCGCAGATCACCGAGCGGAAGATGGAGGACTTCGTCCAAAAGTCCATCATCTTCAGGTTCGGATTGCCGCACACCATCATCACCGACAACGGACGGCAATTCGACAACCAAGGCTTCAAAGACTTCTGCGCCAGGTTCCACATCCGTCATCGACTAACTTCAGTCGGACACCCACAGTCCAACGGTGAGGTTGAGGTGACGAACCGAACCCTACTCCATGGACTCAAGACCCGACTGAACGAAGCCAAAGGTCTCTGGGTCGACGAGCTGGGCTCCGTCCTATGGGCTTACCGAACGACCCCCCGTGTCCCGACCGGGGAGTCGCCGTTCAGTTTGGCCTACGGGACAGAAGCTGTGATCTCGCTCGAGATTGGCCTGCCGTCTTCAAGGGTCGAGCAGTACCACGAGCCGGACAACTCCGAAAGTCGGAGGGCCGACCTAGACCTTCTCCCCGAACTGCGAAATGAGGCTCAAATCCGAATGGCCTCATACCGACAGAGGGTCGCCCGATACTACAACGCCAAGGTCAGACCAAAGCTCTTCAGGCCTGGCGACCTAGTCTTGAGGAAGGCGGAGGTGTCGAAGCCCTTGGACCAAGGGAAGTTGGCTCCCAACTGGGAAGGACCCTACAAGGTTGCTGACACCTTCGGGCCGAGAGCCTATCGGCTGGAAACCCTTGAGGGAAAAACCATTCCCCGGACTTGGAACGCCGACAACTTGAAGCTGTATTGCCAGTGAATTCTGTAATTCAATTGTCGGAGTACATGTTCAGTTTGAAAAATTGGAGTTCTAACTCTTCCACTACCGATCGGCGCTCAGCCCCGACGCACCGACGCGGATCTGGCACCGACGACACATCGGGCCCTTACACGGACCGATGCATCTACAACGACGGGAGTCAATACTCCTTCGACGACTCGTCGGACCTTCACAAAGGGCCGACGGACTCTTATGAACGGGAGTTCATGCTCCCTCTACGATCGAATTTTCGGGCAGAATCCGTTGGCCGACAGGCCGATCGGGCCCCGACCGAAGAAAGGCAAAAAGCCCACGCGACTATTGTCGCGACTTCCGACCGAGCTACGGCCGGTCGAGGGATGTTCGGCTTACCACCGTCTATCAAACGACGCGACCTTTGTCGCATCTACGACTTGCCGACCGACCAACGGCCGGCTGAACGACATTCGGCTTACCACCGGACGTCGGAAAACATCGAACCCGACGCAGGGGTATGGGAACCCGACTTACTATCGTTTCTCCGACACTGCGCCGGACGACGACTTCGACTGTCGGAACCCGACCTAAAGTCGGGACACATTTTACTCTCGGGGCTGAACAAGTTGCTGAAGTCCTACCGACTTGTGCGAGTTAGTGACTTGACTAAGTCAGCGACTAACGTTCGACATTGCAGACATGTTGGCATTACAAACAAGGGGAGAAAGTAAAGGGAAGTTTCATTCAATACTTAAAGAAATTTTATCTACAAAGATAAGGCCGAAGCCCGATTACAGGTCGAAGCAGAGCATAAGACAAAACAAAACCGACTAATCGTCGGAGTCAACGTCCTCAACAGGACGACGATGCGAGTTGGTCGGCGGTTCTGCTCCGACTTCATCCGTCGGGGCCGACCGATCTTCGGCAACTGGCTCTGCGACGTCTTCAGCTTCCGCCCTGTTGGAGAGACCGTCCGAAGCTGGTCCGGCCGCCTCCTCCGCAGCTGGGGCCTCCGACCCTGGCAGAACCACGCCGCTGAGGTCGAGTTCGGGGTACAAGCTCCGAACGGCTTCCCGGGCATCCTCGTACCCAACTTGGTACGAAAGGTAGCCGCTCTCCAAGAGCTCTTCGCGGTACTCCTCCGAGTCCCGGAAGACCTCGATCGCCCGACCCAAAGCCTCCTTTGCCGACTCTGCCTCGGCTTTGGCGACGTCTGCGTCGGCCTGCGCGGTGAAAAGGCCTTCTTCGGCCTTGGCGAGGTTCCCGAGACTTGCTCGGAGTTGCTCGCGCTCGGCCTCCAGCTCTTTGCCGACACTGTCTCGCTCATGTCGGAGCCGACGGATGGTTCGGGACTTCTTGGCAGCGTCATCCTTCGCCGACTTGAGCTCCGACTCCAGTGACGCCTTGGCCTCCTTGAGTCCGGAGACCTCCTCCGAGAATCGGGAGACCTCCCCCTCGAGTCGGTTCTCTCGGTCGATCGACTGTTGAAATTGGTCGACGAGGACGGCCTTCTCGGCTTCGAGGCCCGCGACCTTGTCTCTCCAGGCCGCGCGCATGTCCCCGAACTTTCGATATCCGGCTTCTAGCTCGGATATGTTGAAGACCAGCTGCACCAAAAAGAAGAACCGACTGTTAGTAAGCCGAGCTTGCAAGGCTACGATTAAAAACAGAAGGAAAGGGACTTTACCCGAATCAGCATCGGATAGAAGGACGACAGCATGTCGGAGACATGCTGGTTCTTCATCGCTCCGATGTCGGCAGGAAGGAGCAGTCCTTGGCATAGTCTCCTGGCCAAGTCGTGGTTGGCCAGGCCCGACGCACCCTCGGGAAGCGAAAAATCGGCCGACCCGCCCGCCGACCGACCTTCGTCACCCGACGCCATTGGGGCCTTACCTCGGCTGGCCGTCCAGGCCCTGACGTCGGAGATCGACGGCAAGCTCGAACCCGACCGAGTCTCGGCGGACGGCGCGGCGGTGGCATGCGTCGGCTGCTCAGGTTCGCGGAACTCCTCCCGAACCTCCGGAATCTGTCGGTCGGTCGGCGTGCCCCCGACAGGATCAGCCGCTCGATGGTCGGGCGAAGTGGCTCCGCCGACTGACGGTCCCTCGGGCGGGACGTCTTCAAGCACTGTCGGCGCCGACAGTGCGATCACCGGCTCCGCCTCCGACCCGGTTGGTTCGCTCGACGGAACCACGCGGGGCCTCTTGGGAGGCTGCGACGGCCCGGCACCGGCTGCCGACCTCTTCTTTACGGCATGATGACGTATGTCGGCTGCCGACAGTCGCGTCCTCGGCGGCATATCTGAAAAGGATGACTAAAGGTCAGAGTTAAAGAGGAAGGCAGTGAAGAAAATGAAGATGTCGGGAGAATGCAAACCGACCTAAACGGGGGACCGGGCTAAGGCCGGCGTCGTACAAGGCCTGCTCGGTGACGAGCTCGCTCTGCTTCGGCACCGAGATGTCCTTTAGCCGATGAAAGTCCTCCCGATCGTCGGCCTCCACCCGACTGTTCTCGTTCGGATCGGTACGGGGATTCCCCCAACGGGCGGAAAACCCCCATGGAGCCGAGGATGACACAAAGAAGAACTGGTTCTTCCATCCGTGAATGGATGTCGGAAGACCAGTAATAAAAGAGAGCCCTTTCCGAGGAATGAAGTACCACCACCCTCGGGCTTTAGGGTGGGGTCGGAGGACAAAGAAAACTCGGAAGAGAGAGATCCGAGGTTCGGTCGGCAAAAGCCGACACAAGAGGGCAAAGCTGACTATCAGCCGAACCGAGTTCGGCGCAAGTTATGCCGGGCACAGCCCGTAATAGTCCAGAATGTTTCGGACGAACTCCGGAACCGGGAATCTAAGGCCGGCCCGGAGATCCTCCAGATAGAACGCCACCTGGCCCTCGGGCGGGCTATTGACCCGACCATCGGCGCCAGGGGCGAACAGCCGAAACTGCTCCGGGATGCAGTACTGCTCCCGGAGCCGATCGACGTTCGGCCCCGAAAGTGAAGAAGCCTCCACCTCCGGGGACGACCGAGTGTCCTCGGTCGGTTCACCCGACCGACTACCTCGTGGGGACGTCCTGGCCATGAGTTCAAGGAAATGGCGAGGAGAGGAGAAAGAAGGAGGAAAGTTACTCTAGCCCTTGGAAGGGAAAAATCGCCAATGGGGGGCGGAGCGGAGAAGTACCTGGAGCGGAGGCTCAAGCGGCAGAGTCTCGACGGTAAAAATGAGAACGGTAAAAATCGTGTGGGGGGTGACTTTGTATATATAGTGCCCCCCCCAACGGTCGAGATGCAGGCACGACCGACGAAGGCTCCCCAGGTTTCGCCGCGTGGCATCATCAGGGCCGCTCGACGGTCCGACGGTTCGACGCACCACCCTTCAGATCGCGCCACGTCACCTCCATCCGCTCCGCCGAACGCAGACCAATGGCCGCACGCCACGTGGCGCGACGGGATGCGACGTTTGGTGTTCCCGAAGGGGCGGCGGGAATGACGGTTCCACTTCTCGATGGGACATGACATCTGGCGCCGGTTTTATCGCTGACCCCGGCGGGACATCCGACACGACGGAGCGTCCGGCGCCGACTTGACAATTGATGCTGATAGGACTAGACGTCTGACACCGACTAGGCGACGGACGCCAGCAAGCCTCTCGACATTTACAAGGCGCCGGACACCGTATCAACCGGCGGTACGGTCGGATCCTCGCGTACGACAAATCCACTCCTAGTCGCCAGCTCACCACCCGACTTAGGAGTGGAGGGGGGCAACTGTTGGGGGATACCCACCGACCGACCGACCGACTTTCGGAGGGCCCGACCGGCTGGCGGCCCGACCGACCGACCGACTATCGGAGGGCCCGACCGACTAACCAACGGCCCAACGGACGACTCTGACTGGCCGATCGTAGGTCGGGCGACAGGCCGACGGACGCCATCAGCGGCTAACTGCGGCCATTCCACGGTCCATTCCTGACCGACTAAACCCAGAGGTTCGGTAGCCGACCCACATGAAGCTCGCCGATCGACGGAGGAGTCCGACGCCACTCTGCTGGCCACCGACCTTGGGTCGGCCGGCTCCACCAACCACCGTACGGCCGCCAGACGTTGTCAGCTCTGACACGGACATGCGGCACAGTTACCTAGGGGCATTGTCCCGCCGAGAGCCGGGTCAACCCTGGTGATTAGACGGCTACACGGCGACATGACATTTTCACGGCGGCTCTGACAGTCTACAGTGAGTTGACAGTTCCTCACTTGTCCGCGCCATTAATGACGGCGCCATACCTAGCTCCACTATATATACCGGGGAAGGCAACAGTGGAAGGGTGGATCCGCCCGTCTCTCCCACATACGCAGGCTCGCTCCTCCCTCTCTCTCCCTCTCTCTCTTTCTCAGAGCTCTCTGTCTGCATTTCACTGTTGTCCAGTCACCTCTCTGACTTGACCGTCGGAGGGTCCCCGCCGGAGCCGCCTCCGGTCAGTGCGGACTTCCTTTTGCAGGTGCACGCTTCCCGACGATCGGACGACGAGGCGATTGGCCGCAACAGAATTCATTTAATTAGTTAATTTGTATGGTATAAAAGCAAAAATTTGTTAAAAATTATAAAAATTTTTCTTGCCACAAAAATTGACATCACTTAATGATACCACAAAGCATTTTCTAGAATTTAACATATAACTTGTTTGACTTATGGCGAGTATAGGTTTGCCATTGGATGGCTTTTATTTATTGTCATGAGGACAAAAGTAGACGTGTTTAACTTCCTTAAAGCTAAATTGCATACATACATTATTGCTAAAAGTAGTCGATTTTGAATCCACTTCAGCAGAAAATTATAGTAATTAAGATTGCCATAAATCTTTTTTAGATTGCATTTGATGCATTGCTAGACAATGTTAGAAGGTAATATGGATTACCTTTAAGATAGATTACTACTATTAAATTACTAATAATATTTATTATTATGTTTGGTATATGCAGATAATATTGTAGTAAAATTCTGAAAATTTTGATTGATATGTTTGGTATGACAATCAGATTATCAGTAATGTAAGATCAAATTTCTAAAGTATCCCTACAAAATTTTGTGAAATTTTGAATCACTGAAGATGAGTTTGATTTTATTTTTTAAATTTAAATCAAGATTTTCAAAATACACTTGGCGAGAGGGGAAAACCCCTGAGACGAGCCCTATTGCCTTGGCCTCCGGTGCCAAGATCCACCATCCTGTGAGCGCTAGTTCGGCAGTATTTTCATACCCGATGATCGCCAGCAACCACTAGAGTATCTTAAGGTCGGCGGCGAGGGCCAAGTCGGCCTCCTTGATGGAAAAGAAGGCATCCTTGGAGCAGCACCAGATGTTGCAGGCAGCAGTGAGGTCGACCCCACCACCAATGCAGGTGTCGTGGATCTCCGCAACCATTGATTTCTAGTAGCGCTCGACGATCAATATCACATCCTACAGCGTGAGGATGCGGTGGAGGAGCTTGAGGACGGTGGCTGGGTCATCGGAGGAGGGGGCAGTGGATCAGATATGGGCATCGGACCAGGCCGCCCATGACACGGTCCGGCTCGACATAAATTAGGTCGTGCCAGGTACGATCCACTTGCTACAATATCAGACCGTGCCAGGCACGGCACATATAAGGAGGTCGGGCTGGGCTGGGGGTTTTGTGGCCAGCAGCTCAAGTCCGGCACGGCCCATAATGGCCTAGGCTGGCATGACCCATGGGACAGGCATGGCCTGACCCACATGCCAGCTCAGCCCCCTTAAGATGGACCATGCTTGGCACAGTTCGTAATGATTTTTTTAAAATTTTTTAAAAATAATTTTTTATAAATTAAAAAAAGATTAGGGAGTAAATATAAAAAAGATGAGAGGATGTTAGATTTTTTTTTTGTAAAAATAAAAAGGCACCTTATAATGATGGGGGGTTTGGTATGGACCCTTATGGTTTATTCATAAAAAATCAAAATCCTACAAGGGAGGGAGGGGGACTAGGCCTGACCTCCAGAATACAATGAGGGAGGAAAAAAAATAGAGGTGACTCATCTCAACAATTAAAAAATAAAATGATACAATTATAAGAAATTAAGAATTGAAAATATATGATAAAAATCTTACTAATCATTGATAGTATTTGTATCATCATCATTAGATGTTATATCATGTCCATCTTTATCTTAAAATCATTTCTCGATATTCAATCAATCTTTGAAGTAGAGAGCATCTTAAATGTGTTGTCAATCATCCTACTTTTCTTTTCATTAAGAATATGTTGACCTACATTAAAAGCGAGTTTCGATGCTACTGTAGACATCGGCGTAGCTAAGATATCGCATGCAATGACAGATATAGCAGAATATTGATTTTTAATACTCTTTCATCCGACTAACATATCAAGGCTCTCTATTTAATTTTCTTCGTATACAGATTGAAGATCATTTCGTAAATAAAATTTAAGTTTATTGCTTAAAGATAAAGATGTAGATGAACTTGAGGCATGTGCATGTTTCCTACGTGTAATAAATGAGAAAATAGATGATAAACGAGAAGTACTAAAAGAAGAGATGGAGCTTTGTTAAGCTGATGTGGGCAATCTAGATCTATGAATCTTTTCATCATATAAAACGTAATGGATCCAAACGAATCGTGCCAGGCATGGCCCATTATAGATTTTTTTTAAAAAATAAAATTAAAGAAAATAAGCCCATCAAGCTTGCAGACCTAATGGGCCATGCCTGGCATGACCCACCACCCTCGGGCCTAAGGCCGTCTCAGGTCAGGGTTTTGTTTAAACGGGCTGTGCCTGGCACGACCTGTTAAGCCCTCGGCCTAGTGGGCCTAGGCCGTGCCAGGCACAGCCCATTGCTCATGTCTAGCAATAGTGGTGGAGGCGAGGGAGAAAAGGTCGATGTTGGTGCAGAAGTGGGGGCCATGGCTGGAGATGATGAGAGCACGGGCAGAGGGGAGGTGATCGAGGGCCGCGAGGGCATGAGAGAATTCGAAGAAGAAGAGGAGGATGATTTTTTTGAGAAAAAAATTTATTCAAAATTTTTATTATAATATTGTCAAAGAAGTGATAATTTGGATAGTCATCTCTCCTCAAGATTATCCATCCAGATTGTTTCATGAGAGACAATGTAGATTGTCAAAGTAATTTGGATTGCCATCTAAAAAGTATATGAAATACAGCAATCCGATGGGTCTACTTTAAATTGCTAGCTACCAAATGCAACCTTAAATCCTAAGATGTGAGCAACGCCAAATTTGGTGCATGGTAGATCCGGTATTCATTTAACTATTTAGTGGTCCAATGTGGCACCAACTACTAGTTACATCTAATGTCCATAAGACATAGAATGCTTAGGCACTGGTGCCAGAATGAGGTGAACGTGGATGCCCAAATCGGTGCATGATATGTGGATAGTGTGATAAGCTAACGAAGAATTTAACCTAATGAACCTTCATCCATACGCAGTCTAGTTTATTGTCAATTTGTAAATAGGGATGGCAATGGATAAGGTTTGGATCGGGTAATGTACTATCCATCTCCAAACCCAAACTTATTATCCTATACCCAAACCCTACTCGATATCCGATCGGATAAGAAAACAGATATCCATCCCCATACCCAATAGGTTTGGAGATACCCACGGATAACCTATTTTCCTATATCCAATCCATACCCGCCTCATATCCATCCCATACCCAAAAAAATAAACAACCAAAATAATTTTATGCATATTATCAACCAAAATAGAATTATCAATTCAACATAGAACATAATTTATAGGTCCAGATTTATAGAAATCAAACATAGAAATATAATTATATTTCAACATGGAACATATAAACAACTAAAATAATTTTATGCATATTATCAACCGAAATAGAATTACTAAAATAGAATTATAAACATATATACTTGGATATGGGTTCGGGTATTACCCATACTTGTAGGTTCGGATCGGGTTCGAGTTCAGGTTCGGATAGAAAACAGTACTATCCATATCTTATTTATATCCGTGCTATAGTTTTCGGGTTTTGCCTAAATTCGAACTCAAATCCGATCAAATTCTATTTTTCGGATTTGATCGGATTTGGATAGGGTGCATACCCATCAGGTCGGATCGATTTTGCCATCCCTATTTGTAAAGTTAGTTGTCTTAACTTGATTTTTTCTATCCCATCAAAATATTTTGCGCACCCAAAGTTCCACCTAGTGAACTGATCCCCTAGCTTTGATATCGTTCTGCTCACCATTTACATGAATGCTCTCATCCTATCATGACCCGCTTGAGATATGGTAATTGGTCAGATCTTTCATGCATGTAATCGTCCAGTGGTCCTCATAGTCACACCATTTTTTCTAGCCCACAAACCACAGATCATTATAATGGATCTAATCTGAGCTACTATGGTTACCAAGGCGTCATATATACTATAGTTACCAAGGCGTCAAATATCTTTTCCATCATATTTCAGGATTGCTGTACTTGGCATAATTCCAGTTCATCCATAGTGAAAGTGAGCCAAATCTATAGTGCATTAGCTCTTCAAGACTGTTTACATATGAAAAATAATAGGAATTTCACGGCTATTTGGAAACTTTAAGTTGCCCCCCAAGTTGGATTATTTTGGTGGAAGGTTTTGTGGGGAAGGCTGCCGTGTAAAGTTTTGTGCTACCATGGTTTGTTGAAACAAGATCTCCTTTCTTATGACGTTTGTGGTGAAGCAAAGGATGTTGAGCATACGATCTTTGATTGCTTAATTGCGATGAATATTTGGTCCATCATCAAATCTACTATAAGGGCCAATATCCATCTTCATACTATCGGGCGATGTTGTTTAGTTCTTAGTTCAATCCTAAGATATCAGACAGAAGGCTATGGTTGCCTACGTTGGATGGTGCATTTGGTATGCAAGGAATTTGTGAGTCTATTAGAATCTTTTTTACTCTAAAGCATATTGTTATCTTTTCATCTCGGCTGGCGAATGAATTTTTTGAAGCCACGTCCAACTTTGGCCCTGGGATGTTTACAGCCCTAGTAGCTCCCTTACCTCTGCTCCCATTTTAATGCATTGGATGCCTCCTTCCCAAGGTTGGTTGAAGGCTAATCTTAATGGCTCAGTCAAGAATGGAATGGCTTGTGCTGGTTATCTTGTTCATGATCATCAAGATAAGTTGCTCTATGTGGGTGCTCACTAGTTCACCTCTCTCTCACTTCCTTTTATTGAACTCCATGCTGCCCTTGAAGCCATCTGATTGGTGGTAGCCAAATTCCACCATCCTAATCTTATTTCTGAGGGTGACTCTCTTATGGTTCTTCATTGGATCACTCAGCAACAAATTTTTTTTATCGATGCCAATGCTTATAGAGGTTCATCGGCTCTTCTTTGTAGGGTGGATGTCTGGCCAGGACACCACCTCCCAGGACCGTTTTGATACCGCACGATGCAACAGGAAGAAAAAAAAATAAAACAGAAAATAATCAAATACGTAGATCCGCTAAAAAAAAGCTCGCCTCCACGGGACATACAAACTTCACTATGAGAAAAGAAAAATATTAGAAGAGGAGATCTCACCTTCAACCCTCGTACACCTAATTTCTCCCTCACAGAAAGTTTTTTCTCACAAAAGCTCTCTCTTTAAGAAGACCTCCCTGAACCCATGAAGTGACCACTGTCTGTTGTTCAGGAGCTTCATCCTCTTTCTCCTCTCAGCGTCGCGTCTCTCTCTCTCCATGGGTTCTCGATTTTTTGCCTGGGCTCTTCTCGGATCAACGTCGCACCACACAAGGCCACACAATCCTCTGTTGTGTGATCAAAGCCTTATAAAGGCTTAAAAACCACTTAGAAAATGATTAGGACTCCTAATCAGGCCTAAACAAAGCGCATGGACCGTTGGATCAACATCGAAAGCTGCCCACGTCGTTAGATTATGCACCGATCCATGGAACAGTCCGTGGATCATGAGAAACGCATGTAAAATGCCTCTCGATCGACGGTGGACCTCGAGAAACCGAGGAGAAACGCCCCCTCGGTCCACAGAGCTCCCTGTGCACCATCCGATCCACGATGGATCGGGCTACGGGCTCCTAGGGGCGCGTGTGGGCTTGGGCCGCGCCCAGCGCCCCCTGCGTGCCTGGGCCTGGGCCGCGCCCTGCTCGCACGCTGTCGTGCCTGGGCCGTGCACCGTCGCGCGCGGTCGCTCCGCCGGCCTGCCACCAACTGCCGATGGTCCTTCATCGCTTCGAGTTTCATGCCGACTTCTCTCGCGTGTATCTTCTCCGTTCGAACTCTCTTTGGGGTGATCTTGGTCTCGTTGGACTTCATTTTTCATCGCGGACCTCGCTGTGGGCTCAACGTGGATCGAATCTCAAGGCATCAAATCCTAACAATTTCTATCTCGACTCGACATTCGATCTCCTCCTAACTCCGAGAGCTTCTAGATCTCTTCGCCCCAATGTTCTGAGGCAATCGCCTGTTGATCATAGATGAAAAAATATGGGAGTCGAGCTAGACCGCTCGATCCCATCTCCGTCATAGGCTGTGCTCCTCCTAATCTGAGACCTCCTCGAGGTATCATTCTGCGGCAATAGGAATCTCACCTTGTGACGTCGCTTCTCGTCCTCCTGAGTCTCCTGTCTCGTATCCGATCCATCTCCACTAGGAGCTCCACCTCGCTCTGGGCTCCACCAGGCTCCTGAAGCTCCACCTCTACTGGACTTCCCATCAGATAATAATGTCTTCTTCTCTCCTTCTTCTCCTCCAGAACAATCCTATCATTGCGTAGCACCTTCAGGATTTCTCCATCAGCTACCGTCCTGTAGCCTCTTGAATTCAGTCTGCTCAGTGAGATAAGATTTTGTCTGAAATTGGATATGTATCGGACCTCCTTCAATCTTCTCACTGCATCATCGTATCCTCCAGCTGACAATCCCGATGCCTCTGATCGTACAGCATGATCCATCCGACAGATAAATAGTACCTTCACTATTCTCCATGGAGTCAAATTGTTCCTCTCTACAACATATATAATAGGTGCATGCAGAATCTAAAATCTACCGCTGGGAAGAAGTAGATACCTCATCAGATATCTCCAGGATATCTCCCTCTAAATCGCTACTGACCGTCGCTACAGCAACCATCATCCGATCTTTGAGTTGAGAGCAGTCTCTAGCTAGATGCCCCAACTCGTCACACCGATAACATCTAATTTTGCTCAAGTCCTTCTTGGATTTGAATCATCCTCATCGCGATCTCCTGTCACTCCGTCTACCGCCTCTTGCTCCTCCAAAAACCACCAAAGCTGAGCTACCGCTACCTAAGCTCGAAGTTGGATTCTCCCTCCTAAGAATCTCATTTTGGAGTATTGCCGTATTGACCTCGTCCATCTTAATAGTGCTCTTCCTCATTAGAAAAGCAGTCACCAAAGACTCATATGAAGGGAGAAGCGATGCTAGCAAAACCAGTGCCCTGATCTTCTCCTCAATATTCTCACCAACATTGAGGAGGTTGGTAAGGATCTTCTGAAAGTGGTTTAGATGCTCCTGCATGCTCTGTCCCTCAGTCATCCGCAGCTGATAGAATTGCCTCTAGAGGAAAAGAATGTTAGTGAAAGATTTCGCCATGTACAACTCCTCGAGCTTTGATCATAGCACCGTCGGAGAAGTCTCATTAAGCATATGGATCACCACCTCATCTATTAGATACATGCGGATGGTACTCACCGCCTGCATCTGTAGTCATCTTCAATCCTGCAACTCTATGGTGGTCGGGTTCTCTTCGCATAAGAGAGCATCAATCAACCCTTGTTGGATGAGCACGTCCTTCACCTTTGCCTGCCACAAGGAGAAATTGCTCTTTCCATCAAGCTTGTTGATCTCCATCTTGATTGATCCTATCTTCTTCATTTTCAGTCTTACTCACCATCGTTGCAATCTGCATCCTTATACCGTCTCGCTCTGATACCATTTGAAAGGTGGATGTCTAGCTAGGACACCATCTCTCAGGACGTTTTCAATACTGCACGATGTAGCAGAAAGAAAGAAAAAATAAAATAAAAAATAATCAAATACGTGGATCAGCCTAAAAAGGGCTCGTCTCCACGGGACATACAAACTTCATTATGAGAAAAGAGAAATATTACAAGAGAAGATTTCACCCTCAACCCTCGTACATCCAATTTCTCCCTCATAGAAAATTTTTTCTCACAAAAGCTCTTTCTTTAGGAAGACCCCCCTAAACCCCTGAAGTGACCGCTATTCGCTGTCCAGGAGCCTCGTGCTCCTTCTCCTCTCGGCATCGTGTCTCTCTCTCTCCGTGGGTTCTCAATTTTTTGCCTGCACTCTTCTCAGATCAACGCCGCACCGCACAAGGCCACACAGTCCTCTGTTGCATGATCAAAGCCTTATAAAGGCTTAAAAACCACTTAGAAAATGATTAGGACTCCTAATTAGGCCCAAACAAAGCACACGGACTATCGGATCAACATCGGGAGCTGCCCATGCCATTAGATCATGCATCGGTCCATGAAACAGTCCGTGGACCGCGAGAAACGCATGTGAAACGCCTCTCAATCCATGGTGGACCATGAAAAACTGAGGGGAAATGCCCCCTTGGTCCACAGAGCTCCTTGTGCACTGCTCGATCCACGGTGGATCGGGCTACGGGCTCCCAGGGGCGTACGTGGGCCTGGGCCGGCCTGCTCGCTCGCGCGCTTGGGCCTGGGCCGCGCCCAGCCCGTGCGGTGCGGTGTTTAGGCCGCGCACCGCCGCATGCGGCCACCACTCCGCTGGCCCGCCGTTGGCTGCCGACGGTTCTCCGTCTCTTTGGATTTTGTACCGACTTTTCTCATGCGTATCTTCTCTGTCCGAACTCCATTTGGGATGATCTTGATCTCGTTGGACTTCATTTTTCATCACGGACCTCGCTGTGGACTCAATATTGATCGAATCTCGAGATGTCAAATCCTAACATTCTTCTCATTTCTATATTTTCAAATTCAACATGTTTTTCATCAAGAGAATATTTATACGGATTGGTCGGCTAGTCTGGCTCAAGATATCCTTCTTACTGGTGATTCTCCGATCCATCCTGACTTTGCCGCATTGCTTGAAGCTGATGCACGGGTGACCCTCTACTCTAGACGCCCACGATGTTTGCTCCATTTTGCTATTGCTGTGTCTTTCATTCTCCATTCTTTATGAACTTTATCAATTAAAAAAACAAAAAAACCAAGCAACTAGGTTGGTATTTTAGAGCGATGAGAGGCTGAGGTCAATATAAGGTGAGATCCGATTCTCATGCATCTAACGTCATGTTTGGATAATATTTGTATAATATTTTTGATATTTTTTAATATAAATAAAATAAAATTTTGTAGATGTTTTTGAATACTTGGTGTATGAGAATATTCTAGAATAAAACCCAAACACAAAGACCATAACATCAAATCCAATCATCTATCTTCCATCTTCCCCACAGCCACTGCCATGACCACACCATCACCATATCCTCCTACTACATCTCCATTGTTATGGCTCTCTCGTTCCCATCTCCTTATGATCATGATGGTGGTTACATATGGTGGTGAATGTGATGAATGGTAATATGGCAATAAGGTATTGTAACGGTAATCAGTAGCGGTAATAGTTGTCATAATGGTGATAGATTATAGTGATGAGATTGAATGATCATGATGATAGTGGTGATGGTGGCGATGGTCATCATGATATGGTAGCTATAATAGTGATGGTGGTTAGTGATAAAAGTTATGATGACGACGGTGGTGTGGCAATTATAGTGTTTGTAATAGTATTGATGAAGATGATTAAGATGATGTGGTGATGGTGGTGCCAAATTTTTAGAAAAAAAAAAATTTATAAATTTTATTTAGATTAGGGGATGGGGCAATGGCTTAACACTCAGATCCGTTGACATCCTCAAGGTCTACGTGCAACTATCATGTGGGCCCACTTGAAGGTATCGGGTCCCCCGTGCTGTTCATGTATATCTGCCAAGTCACTTGACCATTTTCTTTTTTTCAGGTTGACCAATTCTTTGTCTTGCGTGTTGCGGGGCAGCTATCTTAAAAAAATTAATAAAGTAATAGCAGAAGTCAAAGGATGCATAACACTGGAGATAGAGACTCGAGAAAGATTGAAATGATGGGAAGAGAAAAGAATCCATGCATACGGCTTCATAATGAATAGAATAATTTATGTTTTACAGTAAGCCATAGTTTTTGGTATGTTTGCTATACATTATTTATATATTCTCTGTAAGTTTAGGTCATTAAATTCATTAGTTAATTAGTATGATATAAGAGCATAGATTTGTTAAAAATTATCAACAAAATTTTCTTGCCACAAAAAATGGTATCACTTAATGATATCCAAAAGCATTTTCTAGAATTCAATGTATAACTTGCTTGACTTGTTGTGCGTCTAGGTTAATTGATGTTAAAAGGCTTGGATGGCTTTCAGTTATTGTCATGATGACAAAAATAGACATCTTTAACTTGCTTATATCAAAACTACATTATTGCTAAAAATAGTTAACTTTGAATCCACTTCAACCAATATATAGGAAATTCTAGTAATTGAGGTTGCCATAAATTTTTCTTGAATCCTAACATGTGAGCATGCCAATTTTGGTGCGTGGTAGGTGCGGTGTTCATTTAACTATTTAATGTTCCCAATGCTACACCAACTACTAGCTATATATTTTATATCCATGAGGTGAACGTGGATACCAACTCGGTGCATGATTTGTGGATATTATGACAAGACAAGCAGTTAACCAACCCAACATTCATTAATATGCAGTCCAGTTTGTATTCAATTTGAAAAGTTAATTGCCTCAACTAGATCTTTCCAGCCTATCAAAATCTTTTGTGTTTCCAAAGTTCCACCTAGTTTAATTTCCTCCAGATTTGTCTCTAGTCACATGGATGTTTTTTTTCTTTGGTCGGAACATGGATTTTTTTAATGGGAGGAGTAATGCACCTAACGCTTTTAATGAATTGAAATCCTAGCACAGATATCAATTCTGCTCGCCAAGCACGTATGAAAACAAGAATAATCCCTAACCCCAAACTCTAAAATTCCAATAATTTCATTATCCCTGCCCCTAATTCTAACCCTAACCCTATCCCTCCTCTTCCCTCTCTCTGTCTCCAGTAAAAGTTAATTAATATCTAGTAAAAAATTTATATATAAAAATAACAGAAACAAACAATAAAAATTCTAACTCTTTGCTAAGGGATTTTCTTATTTTTGAAGAGTCTAAATAAAATTCTTATTCCTTAGATATTTTTTGTTTAAAAATTTTCTACTTCTTCTTTATGGAACCTTCTTATTTTTATTTATTTTTATGATTTTTCTACAAATTACTTTTTATATTTTTTTGTTTAAAAATTTTCTTTCTTTCTTTTTATGAAGCCTTCTTATTTTTACTTATTCTCGGATTCTTTTCTATAAATTTCTTTTAATATTTCCTGAACTTTAGGGAGGCTCTCTTTTCCGTTTAATAGATATAGAGATGATCTCATCTTATCATGAGGGTCCGCCTGAGATATGGTAACTGGCCAGGTCTTTCATGCATGTAATTGTCTAATGGTCCTCATAAGCACACCATTTTTGCTAGCCCCTTGAAAATCAAAAGCTTCTTTGTCCAAGAACTATATAATAAGTGGCATACAAGGCTACAATCCAAGGGCCATACGGATCATTGTCACCAATTATATAATGGACATCCAGGTCCAATGTGGTGTTTTGATTTTGTGTGTTGACTAATTGCTCTTATCAATCGATCTCATTGGTTTGATGTTAACAATAAATTAGGTTTATCAAATATAAAGCTGTTGCATGACGGTCGCCTCTTTGATTATCAAAACATGTCCCTCAAGCTTTTTTGACAATTGGTTATTGAATATGAAAGACATTTCCAGATGTTTTGAACAAAGAGTAAGAAACATGTACATGGTTCCAATTTACAGGCTGCAAGAGCAAGCTACATACAGATCAATTATGGGGGACATCAACGCTTTGAAGCTCTCATATCATATTCTTCAATATATCCATTTTTATCCATTTTTGGGGCTGCCCAGCTGCCTAAACTGGAAAAAAACAATAAAAAACGAGATATAACTTTGTTCTATATAAGTTTTTTAATGAAAAAACAGCTGTTTGTATCATCATAATAGGAAATAATGGACAATCATGATAAAATAATGAATGAAGTGAAATAATGGTTGCAATGAAATACTAGTTTCATCATCTCATCGTATTAGTGCACGTCTCACACGCACATGTTATTTCAAGAGAGAGAAAAATTGATGAATAATTGACTATTTGATTCACTATAGATGGCTTAGATTTGTCTATTGGCAATTGATTGTAGCTGATTATGTGTATAGTTGGTGCCATAAATACTTCAAACCTTAAGATCATTTTTATATTAAAAAAATATGACAGGTCTGATAATTAAATCAAAGTATAGGAGCTCTTTTTGATTATCCTTCTCTTCTGCCTTCATGCTGAGTAGTTCTTGATCACCAATGCTATTATCCATGGCGAGCCTAGGATTTGGTGCACCGTTATCCTCTCTGCCCCTACTATCATCAATTCCTTTAGGAGCTCTACGAGGCGGCAAAGATCCGGATCTCCATTACCTTTGATGGCCATGACTTTGCATCCCTTCCTCTCTCCTCCCTCGTCCCCTACTCCTTTGGTCCACATGGTTTTTTTTGTGAGGATCATCTTCTTAGGATTTGACGTCTTGAATTTGATCCACAGGAGTGAAAATCTAGATATAGAGAAGCTCAGCTTGAAGAGCACATCGCAAAGAGTCCGGAGATGTGTATGTAGCCTGCAGTGTGTAGCCCAGTAGGGCCTGCAGCGTGTAGGCCAGCAGGTTAGCCCATAGGCCCGCAGGATGTGTGGCCCAGCAGTAAGGCATGGCCCAGGCTAGTGCAGGCCAGCCCAGGAGCATGTGGGCCAGCCCAAGTGCGTGCAGGCCGGTAGTGAGCACACGGCCCAGGTGGGTGCATGCAGGCAGGCAATAGGCGCGTGAGGGCCGACCATCGGTGCAGCCCAACAGGCGCACAGGGCGTGACCCCTTCACGCGGTCCACATGCGAGGTGTGGACTAGGTGCTTGTTTCTTTGAGTTTTCGCACGGTCCACGATGGATCAGTGGCATTTTTCATCCCGTTTCTCGCAGTCTATGGAGTTCTGTGGACCGATAGAGCGTGATTGCACGATCGAACAGGTGAGAGGACGAGCAGGCATGATCTGATGGTGATGGGGCTTATTAGGGTGCTGTTAGGAGACCTAAATCGAGTCTAAGCTGGGTTTGAGGCCTTTAAGAGGCCCTGTGGGCAAATAGAGAACCGTGGGGGTAGCAGGAGGTTTGGCAGAGAACCTATAGACAGCAGAGCAGACGTAGACTGAGCATCGAGGATCGATGGTAGAGTAGAGCATTAAGCAGAGTGGCAGCATATCCCCGAATAGCCGTGTGAGTGGCCGTGAGGCATGATATAGTGGCTTGCATCAAAGGAAGTGTCTAGGGGCGTCGAGGACCCTAGCACTGGCAGGTCTGTAAGAGGATCTCCTTGAGGAATTTTGTGAGAGCTTTTGTGAGGATGAGTACTTCTTGTTGAGAGAGATTTATATATGAGAGTTGAGAGTAGGTGTTCTCCTCTTGTACTAGTTTCTTTCTCATAGTGAAGCTTGCATGCCCTATAGAGGTAGCACTTGGGCTGATCCACATACTTGATTGTATTTCTCATTTTATCTCTTCTTTCTTCTTGCTGCAACGAGCAGTATCGGATTCTGTCCAATAAGTGGTATCAGAGTCTGATTACCATGGATAAGTGGTATCAGAGGCAGGTGGTACCAAAGTGCAGGTTGTGGTGGTGGTGATCAAGATTGAAGATGGAGAAGACAGATGCAATCCATCTTCAATCAAGGTGAAGATCAACCGTGAAGGGTTGATCGATGCTCTCTTATACAAGGAGGAACCGTCTACAATAAGGATGCTAGTAAGAGCCCAGTGTGAGGTGGAGCTCCAGATGAAGGTAGATCGAACACGAAATGAGAGACTCGGAAGGATGATAAGCGACATTGTCAGCAGACTATCCCAAGTAAATCTCAGATTATAAAGGATGGAAATGGGATTGAACGGCCTGACTCGACTCTTATGTTTGTCCATCCATGAGTAGTAAGAGTTTGCCCCAGAGCATAGGAGCGAGAACATCCAAAAACTTTTAAAGTCAGATGGAGACTGAATGTCAAGTCGAGGTAAAGATTGTTGGAATTTGATATCTCGAATTCGATCCATTAGAGAAAAAACCCATATGTAAAGAAGTTCAGCTTGAAGAACACGTTGCGAGGAGCTTGAAGATATGTATGTGGCCTGCAGCGCTGGCCCAATGGGGCCCACAGGCTTGCGGGATGCACGGCCAAGGCCAGCATGCGGGCCAGCCCAGGCGCATGCGGGTGTGCATGGGCCGACAGCGGGCATGCGTGGGCCGGCGTGCAGGTCGGCCGCAAGCGCAGCCCAACGGGCGTGCAGGGGGCGACCCCTTCACACTGTCCACACGTGAGCCATAGACCAAGCACGGATTTCTCCAAGGTTTTGTGCGGTCTACGATGGATTAGCGGCATTTTCCTTCCCATTTCTCGCAATCTATGGAGCTTCTGTGGATTGGCAGAGCACGATTGTGCGATCGGATGGGTGAGAGGACGAGCGGGCTTGATCTGATGGCGATGAGGCTTATTTGGGTGCTGTTAGGAGACCTAAATTGAGTCTAAGCTGGGTTTGAGGCCTTTAAGAGGCCCTGTGGACAGACAAAGAACCATGGGGGTAGCAGGGGGTTCAACAGAGAGCCTATAGCCGACAGAGCAGATGCAGGTAGAGCACCGCGGGTCGGTGGCAGAGCAAAGCGTCAGGTAGAGCGGTAGCATATCTCCGAACGATCGTGTGAGTGGTCGTGAAGTATGATGTAGCGGCTTGCATCATAGGAAGCGTCCAGGGACGTCGAGGACCCTGACACTGGCAGGCCTATAAGAGGATTTCTTTGAGAGATTTTGTGAGAGCTTTTGGGAGGGTAAATGCTTCTTGTTGAGAGAGGTTTGTGTAGGAGAGTTGAGAATAGTTGTTCTCCTCTTATACTTGTTTCTTTCTCATGGTGAAGCTTGCATGTCCTATGGAGGTAGCAGTGGGATGATCCACATACTTGATTGTATTTCTCGTTTTATTTCTTCTTCCTTCCTATTGCAACGAACGATACCGGACCCTGTCTAACACATCTACTCCTTGTGCCCCACAATAGCAGAATCACCTTTCTAGACAATGATGAGGGGATCAAGGCCATTGGCAGTAGGAGGATTTCTGTGGGATCAAGGGAAATTTGGAAAGAGAGGGCGACAAAGGCATCTCACGTGCTTGGCAACAACCAATGGCCGTGGGGTTTGCGGTGGTGGATAGGGATGGAATAGAGTGCAAACCTCGGCAATATAGAAAATGGTGGTGGTGTACATTGCGGCCAATAGTGGTAATAGAGAAGTAGGAAAAGGATAGAGTTTCTTTTTATGCAGAGGGTGGCTCAACGATGAAGATGTTTTCTGCGGTGGTGACATTGCGGGCCTATCTCAAGGTCTAGATTTACACATATTGTTAATTTATTAAGAATAAAATTTTTTAAATATCCTCGTAAAATATACCATTTAGATTTTTTCTATCTTTTTATAAAATAATATAAAAAAACATCATAGCAAAACCCTTTTTAAAACAAAAGATGTAAGCCAAAGCAGAGCCCTGCCAGATATGTCATCTCATTATTCAACGGCCATTGAATTGGGGCTATAGCAGTTAACGGTGTTATACCAATTACCTCATCACGTACCTGTACAGCCGCGTGTTATAATTGCCGTTATTTTATCAGTGGTTTTTCCAGAAATTAGTTAGACTGTCATGCTATGGTCTTGGTTGTGGATGAAGTGGTGGGAATAGAAGAAGTGAAGGCTGAAAGAGAGGGAGGAAGAGGAGACATGGCCGTAGAACAGCTGGAGGACCCTCTACTTGGTGGTCGACGCAAAGGAGAGAGAGAAGACCTGGAGGAGATGAAGAGCTTGGGTCAGTTTGTGAAGGAGGTAGTCAAGGAGAACAAGAGGCTGTGGTACCTAGCAGGGCCGGCCATCTTCACGTCCCTCGCCCAGTATTCTCTTGGCGCCATGCCACCACCCAAGTCTTCGCCGGCCACCTTACCACCCTCGAGCTCGATGCTGTCTCCACCCAAAACATGGTCATCGCCGGCCTCGCCTTTGGCCTCATGGTATTTTAAAATTCATGACATGGTAGCTGGACATGATCCATTGAGAACTCTGTTCATTTTTTCCTTAAACTTAATAACTGCCTATAGAAAAATTTATCGAGATGAAAAGTTATTAGAATAACAAAAAAGAAAGAAACTAATAGAAACAGAAGAGAGAGAGCAGGCCTTGAAGAGGCTCAGAATTTAACTCTCCTAAAGAACAAGAGCCATCTAAGAACTTGATAACCCTCTTAATCTTCGGATCAAGTCTCTGATGCCCCTGTTGATATTCCTAAAGATTCTGTGGTTCTTTTCTAGCTAGATTTGCCTGCAGCGTATTTTATACATTGGTATCTTTTATAGGGAATGTTTTTTATTCAAAAAAAAAAAATCTTTAACGAATCTTTGCATCAGATGTGAATCTTCCCCTCTTCCATTTAGCATTTAGCTTCAATAGTGAGTCATCAGCTTTCCAGAGCATTTGAAACTCCTTTTTTTTCTTTCTAGCCTTTCCAGGGCCTCATAGCTTGGTCATCTAGGTGGATAGCCCATAGCTGTTTTTATCTCAGCCAAGATGAATGCTGGTAAAATTTGGATAAATCCCAAGCTGTATAAAGATCTTCATTCATATCCAGGAATCAAAATATAAGAGTATTGGTTGGGCTCCACCCCTTTCCTTTTACCCTTTTATTTATTTATTTATTTTTTACCATTTTCTTTTCCAATCATGCATGATTTTATTTCTAATAAAACATGTCATGAACTTTTCCAACAGTTTGCTAAAAAAATCAGTGTATATGCTTTTCAGTACATTAATTTTGGACCTTAATAATCATCTTTTAATAATGAAAATTTTCAATCTGACATATCGACTATTTTCCTACTGGCAGATATCTCGGGATACGTCGTCCAATGTAGTGAGGGATGCGATTTTATATACAACATATTGACAAAAAATAATGCAAATGGATATCTCAGCTTTTGCAGCTTTCTTTTTTTTCCCCCTCCTTTGCTTTTATTCCTGTATAATTTTCATTTATTGCTTTTATACGACCAAACAAAAAAATTTCTTCTTTTGTTATTTTTTTTAATAAAAATTTGATCCTGCAAATTGCCAGCTTAACTTGCCTTCTTAGTAGGATTTGAGCATTTAGAAAAAAATATCTTTTATCATGTGCATCACATGACTGTACACTATGCTAGTCATATTATCTTCTTTGTATAAGAAAATAATATCTTGCGCTCATCCCGATGATTGGCCTATGGAAAGGAGACGATTGCATGGTGCATAGCCATATTGGTGTATGTGATATAGGTATTATTTGCCCTTGGGAAGATAGATTTGTAGTTCCCTAAGACTGCTTGAATTCTAGAGAAAAAAAGGAGTATCAAAATCCAACATGTTGCTACATAATTTGTCATTTGAGTTTGCTTGCCTTTATAGAACTATTCTCATTTGAGAGAAGGCTGCATATTTACTTGCCACCAAGAAATAACACATATTGTCACATGACCTCATCATGATCAAGCATTTATAGTGGCTTGGTTATAATCATGCAAACTATTAATGATGCATAAGAATTTCCCTTACTAATATATATCTTTACAAGATGGCTAACATGTTAACCTTTCACTGATGCTTGGAAGCGATGGTGAAGGCCAATTTTGATTAAAATTGTTGTAATTTTTTTCCTTGTTTACAATTTAGAATTAGATCAATATATTTACTCTATAAGTGTATGCTTTGTTATCCTTGTTGGACTTTTAATCGATAAATGGACGTCGTCTTTTACTTTTCATGGTCAAACAAGCTTCTAGATATGACCATTTATGATATATGATTTGGTGTGCAAGTAAATCATCCTGGGTTGTATTTGATTGTAGAATAAGTGAGAGATATCCTGTAAAGTGGGGGATATTCCTCCAAATTCTTGTCAAACACCAAAAATTAGAGCTTACAATGTGGCTTATAGTGTGTTCGTGGCTCTCTCCCCTTTATCTAATGGTAATTTACCTGATGATTTCCTAGTTGGGCATGGGAAGTGCACTTGAGACGCTATGTGGCCAGTCATTCGGTGCCAAGCAGCTCCACATGCTAGGGGTCTACATGCAACGATCATGGGTCATCCTCACCGCAACGTGTCTCTGCTTGTTGCCCATCTACCTCTTTGCAATCCCCCTCCTTCGGTTCTTAAACCAGGATGAGAAGATCTCAGAGCTTGCTGGGACTTTTTCACTTTATATGATCCCTCAGCTCTTTGCATATGGCCTCAATTTTCCAATACAGAAGTTCTTGCAGGCCCAGAGCAAGGTCATGATCATGGCCGTAGTCTCAGCAGTGGCCTTGGTGTCTCATACATTCCTCAGCTGGCTTTTGATAGTATACTTCAAGTTGGGCCTTGTAGGTGCAGCAGCCTCGCTCAACATAGCTTGGTGGATTGTTGTACTTGGGCAGTTTGCTTACATTGCTATGGGGTACTGCCCTGGTGCTTGGACTGGCTTCAGCTGGGGTGCTTTGAGGGACTTGGGAGCCTTTGCCAGGCTCTCTGTAGGTTCTGCTATCATGATGTGGTAATTAGACTTCATTGCCTCTGCTCTCACGATTCCTTTATAAACTTCTTTAATTTGTATTGCTGACTTATAAGTTCATTCATCATATTGGTCCAGCCTAGAATTCTGGTTCTATATGTTTCTCATCTTGTTAGTAGGCCAGCTGAAGAGTGCAGAAGTAGCAGTAGCTGCTGTATCCATTTGGCAAGTTTTTTCAAGGACCCAGTCTTGTTTTCTTTACTAAAGAATGGGGATACCCTTGACTTAATATTCATAAATTTTCCTATGGCAGTTTCAACTTATTTGGGTGGGAGATCATGGTGTTCTTTGGATTTAATGCTGCAATCAGGTGATCATGCTTGCTTAGATCTCTTAGTATTTAGCACAGATAGTGTTATAGGGTCGTATCCGGGAATCTGCCGCAACAGATGGAATCTATGAATATTTGTTGAGTGCATTACAATGATATATATGTTTGAATTGCTAAGTGTAATATGTTCTCTATCAGTGTGAGGATATCAAATGAGCTTGGAGCTGGAAGGCCAAGGGCAGCCAAGTTCTCAATACTGATGGTGATCATGTCCTCAGTCTTGCTGGGTCTCTTCTTCTTTACCCTTGTCTTGGTTCTGAAGAATGTCTATGGCCTTCCCTTCACTAATAGTCCTACCGTCGTCCATGCTATCACCGATCTTGCCACAATCTTTGCCTTCACGCTCCTCCTCAACAGTGTCCAACCAGTTCTAACAGGTCAGATATTTCACAGTTAACAGTCTCACTAAGACTCGCTCACGTAAAGTTACAAACAACTTAATTAAGTTGCAGGCTTAGAGTTTGGTTTCAATGATTAAAATATACATCAGCTGCTTGAAAAAATCTTTTTGTGAGCATTTTTGCTGCAGGTGTAGCGGTTGGAGCAGGGTGGCAATGGCTGGTGGCCTACATCAACTTGGGGTGTTACTATGTGGTGGGCATTCCAATAGGCTACCTATTGGCAATTAATTTTGATCTAGGAGTGAAGGTATGCTCACCAACCAGAAAAACAGAGTCCATAACCAATATTTCTTTCCATTCTCTCCTATTTTTCACTTCTTGCTAATGCTAATTATTAGTGATGGTGAGCCTGAATTTAGGGAATGTGGACTGGTATGCTATCTGGAGTGGCCTTGCAGACCCTGATACTCATTGGCATCACACTGAGCACTGATTGGAACAAAGAGGTCTTTCTCTCTCTCTGCCCCCCTCCCCCCTCCAACTCGCATGTGTCTGTCCTTCTGTCTAAAGAATTTGGACTCTATTATGGCAGGCAAAAGAAGCAGATTCTCGGATCAAGAAGTGGGGAGGATCCATGATTGACGAAAAATAGTTTTGAGGTGTTCAAAGGCTAGGAATTTGATGAACTTCCATATATATATTTGGCTTCTTTGATTCTTATTAGAAAGAAAAGATGTTAATTGTTTTGTTCTTTTTTTTTTCTGTTTTGAGAGAAACTTTGTTCTGTATGTTTTGTTAATTAGTATGATATAATAGCATAGATCTGTTAAAAATCACAAAATATTTTTCTTGCCACAAAAATTGGTATCACTTGATGATACCGCAAAGCATTTTCTAGAATTTAACGTGTAACTTGTTTGACTTGTGCTGAGTCTAGGTTTACTGTTGGATGGCTTTTAGTTATTGTCATGATGACAAAAATAGGCATGTTTAACTTGCTTAAAGCTAAATTGCGTGCATACATTATTGCTTAAAGTGGTCGATTTTGAATCCACTTCAACAGGAAATTATAGTAATTGAGGTTGCCATAAATTTTTCTTAAATTCTAGGATGTGAGCAATGCCAATTTTGGTGCATGGTAGATCCAGTGTTCATTTAACTATTTAATGGTCCCGGGAAGCACCAACTACTAGTTACATCTAATATCCATGAGATATAGAATGCTCTAGCACTGATGCCAGAATGAGGTGAACATGGATGCCCAACTCGAAGCATGATATGTGGATAGTAGGATAAGACAGGAATTTAACCTAACCAACACCTTCATCAATACGCAGTCTAGTTTGTTTTCAATTTGAAATGTTATTTGTCTCAACTAGATCTTTCTATCTTATCAAAATCTTTTGCGCATCCAAAGTTCCACCTAGTTTAATTTCCTCTAGATTTTGTCTCAACCCACATGGAGGAGTCATGCATGCACCTAATGCTTTTAATGAACTGAAACCCTAGCTTTGATATCGTTCTGCTCACTGTTTGAAACATGAATGCTCTTATCCTATCATGAGGCCCCCGCTTGAGACATGGTAATTGATCAGATCTTTCATGCATGTAATCGTCCAGTGGTCCTCATATAGGCACACCATTTTTTCTAGCCCACAAGCCTCAAATCATTATAGTGGATCTAATCTGAGCTACTATAGTTACCAAGGCATCATATGTGTTTGCAAGTACTTGATGCTAGTGTGTACCAAAACTCGGAAAAAAAAAAATGCACCAATGGCCACAAGTTAAATGAATGTCTCAACAAATTACTTGGTAGGTTGGAGCTTATGGCATCGTATTCATTCTTCTACCAAGCTAGAAAAAAAAAAAATATAACCGTTGCTCATACAACTATATGGTCAAGCTATTGGCTGTCAATTTTAGATGCATTGGTGAATGTGAGATTAAAAATCCAATATTACAATAAAATAGATTATTGACGATAAAATTTTTTTATCGTTAATAATCTATTTTCATCGTTAATAGTTATTAGCGATAAAATTTTCTTCACTAATTTTTCGTCATCAATAATCGCATCGTTGATAATATTTTACGATGAAAAAAAAAATCATCGCAAATAATATTTATTTACGATAAAAAAATTTTATCTTTAAAAAAAATTATTTTTTCAAAAATTATTTACCATAAAAAATTTTAGTCGTAAAAAAAAATATTTGCGATGAAATTTAATATCGCTAATAAAAAATAAATTAATAGCGACGAAAATATTTTTATCGCTATTAATTTAATTAAAATTTTTTACGAAAATCAAATTTTTAAAAATTTTTAGTGATAAAAATATTTTCATTACTAATAAGTACATTTGCGATGAAAATTTTTTGTCGCTATTAATTTAATTAAAAATATTTATAAAAATTAAATTTATAAAAATATTAGCGACGAAAATTATTCGTCGCCAATGTGCTTATTAGCGACAAAAATATTTTAGTCGCTATTAATTTAATATAAAATTTTAATATTTTTAAATTTATTAAAAATTTTATTTATGATCAATTTTTAGTCGTAGTAAAATATTTTTGATGACCAATATTTTATCAAAAATAATTTCATTGCTAATAATTTATAAATATTTTTTAAAAAAAATAATTTATCAATATATATTTTTAATTTATATTTATAATATTTTTTATAAATTAAAAATTAAAAATTAAAATAAAAAATTTAAACAATAAATTTATAAATAAATTTTATTATTTTATTATATTAAATTAAAATAACAAGAGATTTGAAATAAAAATAAAAAATTATATAAAGAGACCGTCAAGTATCGATATCTGCAGAAGGAGAACGAGCTGGGGAAGGAAAGCGCTCGGACCGGCCTGCTACCGCCTCATCAGCTGTATCATTCGCTCCATCTGCGCCATCCGCTCCATCATCTGGATTTGGAGCCGTTGATGCTCGTCGATGCATACAGCCAACTCATGAGCTCGCTGTCGATCCTCAGTAGCCTGTCTCTACATCTCTGTCAGCCAAGCATCGCAGACAGTATGGATGTCAGCCCCAGACGAGCGTGAGAATGAGGGAGAAGTGATCCCATACCCTAGACTTCTAATATAATAGGATCTCATACCGAGCACCTGATCACAGATCTCGTCATCTGTGGGTGCGGTCGAACCCTCAGAGATAGGCTGGGATCTCATGTCTGTCATATGATCCTGAAAATTAAAGTTATAGTTATTTTAATTTTATAATATAAATTAGACTGCGAATGAAAAAAATAATTAAAAAAACTTATAAAGAGCTCCTGACTCCCCGTCGTCCACTCCCCTGACCATCGCTGGTGAGTTTGCTGGTAGATATCGATCCTATCAGGAAGCTCGTCACTCTCAGCATCTCTCTGTAATTTAAAAATAATTAATTAAAAAAATTTTAAATAGCTAGAGAATTATATATTAATTAAAAATTACTTACCATCTGCTCCATGTGACGAGCGAACGATCTCGAATCTCCACAATATGGTACGATTTGTCTCGTTCGATTCGCGACATTCTAGACACATCTTCTCTGTACAGTTACCAGTCAAATTAGCAGATAACAAATTTAATTTAAGAATAAATGATTAAATAATTAAACTCAAAAAAAAAGTTTGGATGTCTCCAATGCTCTAGAGCGAGGTTTTTTGATGGACCTCGCCCTCGCCTCACTACCGGTGGAGACTGACCTGAAACAATAATAAATAAATTATTAATATGATAGCTATCCAAAAAAAATTAAATTTTATTATATAAAAAAATAATAATATCATTCGATTCTACCTCATTCGAACCCGTCTCACTGGGACTTGCCAGTGTAGGATCTTTTGATGACAGAACTGGTGTGGCAGTAGAGATCGATGAAGGCGCCTCAGCCTCCGAGGTAGATAGCGAATACGAACATCATCGTCTATCTTCTGGTGCCATACCTATAATTCTTGACATATAAATGAATATATTAAATAATAATAACAAAAATTATAAGTAGTTGAGTATATAATAAATATAAAATAAATTTATGTAATAAATATAAAATAAACTATAAGCAGTTAAGCATGCAAAATAATATTAACGTAAAATAATAACATGAAATCTAATCCCGAAGACTCGATGATTTTTTATTTATTTTTAAATATTTTTTATCTAAATTTTATTTTATAATTTTTTATTTTTTTCTAAAATATTTTTTATCCAATTTTTTTTTCTAAATAATTTTTTCTCTGAACGAGCTTCGGACTCGACCTCCCATGGCCCTTACTCCCACGACGTCTGTGCCATCATACACCCCATATTGCTCGGACTCGACCCCCGCGACCCCCGTTCCCACGGCACCGATGTCGGTGCCATCACTCACCCCGTGCTGCCCGGACTTGGCCTCCTATGACCCCCGCTTCCATGGTGCTGGCACTGTCAAAGACCCTGCGCCGTCCGGATCAGATCCCGATCTGGATCCCAATCTGAATCGAGGTCTTGACCCAGATCCCAACTTCGATCCAATTCGGATCGTGATTCAGATTTTATTTTTATTAATCAAATAATAAAATATTTGATTAATATTTTATTTTTTTTATTTTTTTTTTATTTTTTTTATTTTTCTCATTTTTTTCCTTTTTTTTCCCTCCTTTCTCTTTTCCCTTCCTCCCTCCCCACCGTGCAAACCCCTCTCCGCCGTCGCCCCCTCCCCGACCCCGTCTCCACCGACGACAGCCTCCCCGGCCCCATCTCCGTCACCACCGGCCGCCCCCTCTTTGGCCCCATCTCCCCCGGCCCCATCTCCCCCGACCCCATCCTGCCCCCTACCCCATCTCGCATGCCTACGCCCCAGACCCCCTCCCCGTCGGTCGAAAACCTCCCCGCCGACCGACCCCCTCTAAGATCTCGTCTCCGTCGCCGCCGGCCGCCCCTTTTCCGATCCCATCCCCCCCTCCGGCCCCATCCCACCTCGCCCCCATTTGGATCCCGCCCCCTCCCTGTCGACCGACCCCTCCCCGACCCCATGGCACCGTCGGCGGCCCACGGCCCCCCCCTCCCATGGACGGCTCCGCCCTCCGATGGCCCGATCAATAGAAAAAAAATTGGAAACCTTACCTCCAGCGGATTACAGATGGCGGGCGATGCGGTTGGCGGATGCGGTCAGACGGTGGACGGCAGCGGTGGAGAGGGGCTCGCCGATGGGAAGAGACGGAGGGGAGAGCACGGAGAGAGGAGAGCTCAGGGAAAGGGAGAGAGATCACGGAAAGAAGAGATGGGGGGAAATAGGGGTTTCACATGGTTTCGTGCGAAGAGACGTCGATTTGACATTGATTGAAAGCAGGAGTATTAGCGACGTAATTTTTCGTTGTTAATAACGTTATTAGCGACGGAAGATATTTTTCGTCGCTAATAATTCAAAATAAATTTCTTCGATAAAAAAATTTTATCATAAAAAAAATTATTTATGATAAAATATAATTTTTCATCGTTAATAACTTTATTAACGATGAAAAAATAATTTTCGTCACTAATAATTTCTGTCAAAAAAAAATTTATTCCATTTTTTTGTTAAAAAAATTCCCTTCCCACCAAAAAAATTTCTCCAATAAAAAATTTTTGCCACAAAAAAAATTATTTATGATGAAAAAAATTTTCATCACTAATAACATTATTAGCGATGAAAAATAATTTTTATCGCTAATAATTTTCATCAAAAAAAAATTACTCTCATTTTTTAAAAAATTATTTACAATAAAAATAAAATATTTCATCGTTAATTATCTTCTTAGTAATTAAAAATAATTTTCATCACTAATAATTTTTATCAAAAAATAAAAAAAATTATTTACGATGAAAAATATTCACCATCAATAATATTATTAGCAACAAAAATATAGTTTTCTTTGAAAATAATTTCTGTAAAAAAAATTTTCCAATAATAATTTTATAAAAATTTAATTTTAGATTTTTCTCACTAAAAAAATTTTCTATCTAAAAAATTTAATATTAAAAAATAATATTAAAAAATATTTATGATAAAAAATAAAATTTTAATAAAAAAATTTATATAAATAGTTAATTTATAATTTTTTTTAAAAAAAATTATATACATAAAAAAATTACATACGTAAAAAAATTACATAATCATGTACCGTCGAATGAGAATCATTTTTCTGCTGATACATTACAGATGTTAACTAACAATTAAACATAATTTATAATTAAAAAAATTTAACTAATTAGATTTATTTTTTTGATGACAACATTGCTATGAGTTTATCGAAAAGTTTGAATCGATATCCGAACTTAAATTTAATCTGCGAGCAGCTAAGATTCTTGAGATCCGATGTAAAAAGAGTATAGTAGAAAGGATAATACCTATTCAAAAGTTTATCAATCTTAGGATAAATCTTGAACTGGATAGCAATAATAAGAGTTTAACTAGTTAGAGAGTATCTATGACAAACAATCATCGTATACCAATTAAGACTATGAATGCACTCTTGAAAAATAATACTGAAGGATCCAGCAAAGGCCTTCCATATACAGTTTAGAAGTATATGACATAATTTAGTCCATCGAATAGTTGATCAAGTTTTATTCTTTATATAGTTGGAAATTTATATTTTTTTTGAATCAAATTTTTTGTGTTTAATTTTTTGAGGCGGTTTGCTCCTAGATCTTATAGACGGTTGATTCGATTATGGGTGAAGAATTTTGTTGCATCATCCAACAAAATCTGGATACTGAAAGAATGATCTTTTTTAGTATTGAAAGTCATTTTTTTTAAATTTATAATTTTTAATTATTAGTGATGAAATTATTTTATCATAAATAATGAAGTATTTATGACATTTCTAGCATTTTATCATAAAAAAATTATAATTTTTATATTTTTTAAATTTTTTAAATTTTTAAAAATATTAATGATGAAAATTTAGTTTTCATCATAAATAATCAGTAATTTTTATATTTTTTTTTTTTAGATATTAGTGATAAATTTTTTTTATCGTAAATAATTAAGATCCAGTATCATATTTTAACGTATAAAGATCAAGTACCATATGAATAACCTTTTTGTAGATCATGTTTTAATGTATAAAGATTCAATATCATCTCCTTTCTATGTTCTTGGGCAGATACAAAGTCTTTATACTTTGTGACCTTTGATCAGTATATAGAATCAATAACCTATGCAAAATTGAGCAAAGAGACAGATTCAGAGAAACTTAGAGACGAAAAAAATATCACAAATAATAATCAATTTTTAATTTTTTTCATTATAAATAATAGATTTTTTTAATAAAAAATATATTTTCATCGCAAACACTAAATTATTTACGACGTAATATTTTCATCATAAATAATCTATAATTTTTATATTTTTTAATTTTTTTTATTTTTTTAAATATTAACGATAAAAATTTTTCATCGTAAATAGTAGAGTATTGGCGACAGAAACTAACTTTTTGTCATCAATACTCAAGTATTTGCAACGTAATATTTTTATCACTAATAATCTGTAGTTTTTAAATTTTTTAATTTTTTTATATATTAGCAATAAAATTTTTTATCATAAATAATTAGATATTTATGATGAAAAGCCATTTTTCCTCGTAAATACTCTATTATTTATGATAATATTTTTATCATAAATAATCTATAATTTATAAATTTATAAATTTTTTATTTTTTTAAAATATTAGTGATGAAAATTAATTTTTCATCACCAATACTCTAGTATTTACGATGTAATATTTTTATCATAAATAATTTATAATTTTTAAATTTTTTATTTTTTTCATGTATTAATGATGAAAAATTTTTATCATAAATAATGAGGTATTTACGATAAAAATTTAGTTTTCATTGCCAATACTCTATTATTTATGATGTAATATTTTTGTTGTAAATAATTTATAATTTTTAAATTTTTTTTATTTTCTTTCAAATATTAGCGATAAAAATTTTTCATCGTAAATAATAGAGTATTGATGATGAAAAATAATTTTTCATCATCAATACTCCAGTATTTATGATGTAATATTTTCATCACAAATAATCTATAATTTATAAATTTTTAAAATTTTTTATTTTTTTCACATATTAACGATGATAAACTTTCATCATAAATAATATGTATTTATGATAAAAATTTAGTTTTCATCACCAATACTTCATTATTTATGATGTAATATTTTTATCATAAATAATCTATAATTTTTAAATTTTTTAAAATTTTTTATTTTCTTTCAAGTATTAGCGATGAAACTTTTCATCATAAATAATAGAGTATTGGCGATGAAAAATGACTTTCCATCATCAATACTCTAGTATTTATGATGTAATATTTTTATCATGAATAATCTATAATTTTTAAATTTTTAAAATTTTTTATTTTTTTCATATATTAGCGACAATAAACATTCATCGTAAATAATGAGGTATTTATGATGAAAATTTAATTTTCATCATCAATACTTTATTATTTATGATTTAATATTTTTATCATAAATAATCTTTAATTTTTAAATTTTTTATTTTTTTTAAATATTAGTGATGAAAATTTTTTATCATAAATAACCAATATTTGCAATGAAAAATTAGATTTTATTGCAAATACTTATATTATTTATGATGAAACTATTTTCATCATGAATATTTAAAAATTTAAAATTAAAATAAATATTTTATTATTTATGATGATTAATTTTATTGTAAATAATAGATATTTATGATAAAAATTTTTTCATTATAAATGTGAAGCTATTTGCGATGAAAACTAATTTTCATCTTAAATATTTTATTATTAGCGATGAATTTAATTTTTTATCATAAATAGTCTTATTGACGATGAAAATATTTTCGTCGTCAATAAATTCATCGTAAAAACTCTCTTTTCTTGTAGTGCAAGCAGCTAGGTTGGTATTTCAGAGCAATGAGAGGTTGAGATCAATATGTGGTGAGATCCGGTTCTCATGCCTCTTAAGCTATGTTTGGATAATATTTGATAATATTTTGATAATTTTAATATAAATAAAATAAAATTTTATGGAGGTTTTTGAATCCTTGAGCATGAGAATATTCTACAATAAAATCCAAACACAAAGACCATATCATCAAATCCAATCATCCATCTTTCATCTTCATCAGTACTGCTACCGCCATGACCACACCATCACCATCACCATAGCCTCCTACTACATCTCCATATGTATGGTTCTTTCTTTCTCATCTCCTTATGATCATGATGGTGGTCATGACGATGAATGTGGTAGATGGTAATATGGCAATAAGGTATTGTAGTCATAATGAGTAGTGGTAATAGTTGTAATAATGGTGATGGGTCGTAGTGATGGTGGTGGTGATAGTGATGAGAATGAATGGTGATGGTAGTGATGATAATGAATGGTGATGGTTATAATCATTATAGTGATAATGATCTCGCCATTATTAGAAAAAAAAATTACAGTAGAATTGTCACAATAAATTTTTAACGGTTTAGAAACAGAATTTATAATCCCGAGTCTTGAGATGAATTTTCTCAACCACAGAGTATATGAGGAAGCCTCGAAGTAACTTATATATTCAGCTTCCATAGTAGAGCAGGTAGCAATGCGTTATTTTGTGCTCCTCCATGAAATTGTTCCACCAACCAACAAAAATATGTAACTTATTGTGGATTTCCTACTATCGAGGTAATCAACATAATCTGCATCTGACTAACTAATCATCTAAAATTAATCAGTCATCCTATAAGTAAGCATGTAGTTCTTAGTCTTCTGAAGATAGCATTTCACCTTCTTGACAGCTTTTCAGTGGTCTATACCTGAATCACTTTGATATTTATCAAGCATTTTCAAAATAAAACTAATATCAGGATGAGTACATACTTGAGCATACATTAGACTACCAACTATAGATGCATAAGATATATCCCTCTTCTGATTTCTCTCAATCTTATTCCTGAGACATTGAAATTTATTAAATTTATTATCCTTAACAATAGGCGCTTCACTTGATGAGCAGTTCAACATTTTAAATCTTTCTAGGATCTTAGTTATATAAGTCCTCTAAGATAAACCAAGCAATCTCTTACTCCTATTACGATAGATTTCTATACCAAGAATATAAGAAGCATCTTTCATATTTTTTATGTCAAAATAATCAAAATTTTTTTTTTTAGTTTTATGTAAGAGACCTAAATCACTGTTGGCTAGTAAGATATTATCCACATATAGAACCAAAAATATAAACTTACTCCCACTCACCTTCAGATACATACGTTGATCAGCAATATTTTTCTTAAATTCAAAAAAAAGCAACGATATGATTAAACTTTAAGTACCATTGTCTGAAAGCTAGTTTAAGATCATATATGGATTTTTTTAATTTATATATTAGTTTTTTATTTTTCTATACTAAAATTCTTCAGGCTGTTCTATGTACATCTCTTTTTTTAAATCCTCATTCAAGAACACAGTCTTGACATCCATTTGGTGTAGCTCTAAATCAAAATAAGCTACTAATGCTATAATGATTCTAAATGAATCATTTCCCATGATAATCGATGTCCTCTTTTTGATTGAGTCCTTTTGCTGTAAGTCTAGCTTTATATCTTTCAATATCGTCTTGGGAGTTCCGTTTGGTTTTAAAAATTCATTTACAACCAACAGGCTTAAATCCTTCAGGTAATTCGATAAGTTTTCAGATTTGATTGTTACTTATGGGTTCTATCTCATCTTTCATGGCATCTAACTAAAGTTCAGGACTATTATTATTCATGGCATCCTTAAATAAGACTGGATCATCCTTCATCCCAATATTATAATCACATTCTCGTAGGTAAACAATATAATCATCTAGAATGGAGATCTTCTAATTATAGTAGATCTCTATAATATTCCAAATGCAGTATCATTATTGTGATTATTTTCAATCGGGTTAGGTTCATTGACAGATTGTTCGAAAAGTGGTGTATCAACCACTTGTTGATGTTCCATAATCTCAGGTTGAACTAGTTCATGTGAAACATCTTTAGGTGTTAGTGTAATAAATTTTTTTTTTATTTCCTCTAACACCACATTATGCGGTTCACCACTCTCATTATTTTCACCATTCTCAATAAACTTAGTAGTTCCAGTTTCAATAATTCTTGTGGTATACGATGGACAATAAAATTTAAAATCTTCTGATCTTTCTGGATACCCAATAAAATAATAACTAATAGTTTTGAAATCTAATTTTTTTTTATGAGTTATATAATCGAGTCTCTACAAGACAACCTCAAATGTATAAATAAGGTAAACATGGTTTTCTATCCGTCTATAGCTCAAAAGGAGTTTTAGAAACAGCTTTATCAAGTATCTTATTTCAAATATACATAGCAGTTTTTAAAGCTTCTCCTTATAAATTCAAAGATAATGAAGAATTACTAATCATACTCCTCACCATATCCATCAGGATACGATTACGCCTTTCAATCACACTATTTTGTTGGAGATTTTTTAGCATAGTTTACTATGCTATAATGTCATACTGTTCAAAAAATTTAGCAAAAGATCTAAGATTATGGTCAAATTCATCATATCTACCGTAGTATTCATCCCCCCTATCAGATCTTATAATCTTAGTTTTTCTGTTTAATTAATTTTCTACTTCAGCTTTGTACACTTTAAAGGCTTTCAAAGCTTCAGATTTTTCATGTAAGAAGAAAATAAAATCATAATGTGAGAAATCATCAATAAAGATGATGAAATACTTTTGTCCTTCAAAATAAGATGAAAAATAGCTACAAATATTGATATGTATCAATTCTAAGAGTCCTTAGCTTCTAGTGGCATACTTTTTATGACTTTTAATTTATTTTTCTTTAATGCGATCAATGCACATATCAAAATCACTAAAATCTAGATTTGATAAAATATCTTCCTTAACCAATCTAATTATTCTTTTTTTTTATATGTAATCTAATTGCCTATGCCACAATATTGAAAAGCTATCATTTGCAATATCATGTTTCATTTCAACATTGACATTTAAGACAAGTAAAGATTGTGCAAAGAAGAATCCAAATTTATTTTATGTAATCCATTGCACGATATTCCAGTACCAACCAAAATAAAATTTTTCATCAATCTAAAACTTGAATTCACAAAAGTAAATGAAAAATCTTCTAAATCAAGCTTTGATAAAAAAACTAAATTTTTAGATACTGAAGAAACATAAAAGACTTTATGTAGATCTAATGTCAGCAATAAGTTTGCATGTCCCAACTGAAATGATCTTGGACTTCATCCAATTCCCCATAAAGATCCATCGCTCTTTGTCATTTGCCTTCTAGCTTGAAAAAAATCTCTACAATGAATTAGAAACATGAATTGCAACGTCCGAATCAATCCACTAGGTATTAGAAGAAACATCTATAAAATTAGTTTCAAAATAAATAAGTGATAAAAAGATACCTTTCTTTTCGAACCACTTCCTTCTTTACTTACAAACTTTCTTGATATGTCCCTCCTTATTATAGAAAAAATATTTCAATTTGTGTGAACTTTTGTTTGGTGGATTGCTCGATCTTTTATTTCTTTTCTTCGCCTTTTTTCTTTTAGGATGCTCTTCTGAAACCATGTGAACAACTAGGATCCCTTTCTATTTCAAGCTCTCTTCTTCTTGCATACATTGGGAGATGGGTTCATTCATTGACCATGATTTTTTGTGTGTATTGTAGTAAATTTTAAGTTAAGTAAATTATGATGGAAGAGAATTAAAAACAAATTGGATAATGAAGATTTCAGATATCGTCATTCTCAATTCATTCAATTTTTCAGCTATATCACGTATGTTCATAATGTGCTTTTACACTCTAAAAATTCTATCATATTTCGTAGAGGTTAACTTATTCATTAAGATACCAGTTAAGATTTTATTTAATTTGATAAACTGTTATTCTATAGAGGAAACGTACTCAAAGGTTAATTCGTTATTTGGAACAGATCCTCTAATATCTCTCACTATAGAGCTCTTAATAATCATAAGAGATAATTTATTAAAATACTCCCACTTTTCATATAATTTCTTCTGATCTGAAAAATTTATGAGAGTAAGTGGTTCAGATTGAGGCTTACGAAGGATCAAATTTAAGTCTAGACATCCTAAGACAATAAGAAGCTGCTCATGCCAATTAAGATAATTAGATTCATTTAATGCGGGAATGTTAGATAGATGCGACAAGAGTGATGTAGGAGTCAAAGCTGTAAATAAAAAAACATGCTTACAATTACAATCATGATGCAGATTTCAAAACATAATTATGCTAACAATATTTATTATACAGTTATAAAATACTTGGGGACAAGAATCATAGCTATGATAAGTGTCTCAACTAATTTAGTCATAAATCTAAACATAATAATCAATGCCAAAACATGCATTACATATATAAATCATAAATATAAAAATTTTCATAATCAATAATAATATGAAATATGTAAGCAAGAACAATAATTATGGCATAAATACATAATTTATGTTTAAACTATGACCCATCATATTAGTTATACTTTCAATGGTTTAACTAACTATAATTACAAAAATCCAAGGTCATTCTCACTTTTAGGTGTAGAACTCTCTGTCTTTATGTAATTCAAGTTAGTCAATCTATTCTTGTTAATTTTGTATCTAATTACAGTCACCTTTGGGTCAACTATAATAGACACATATTTATGCAATTTTAAACTATAATAAAAGAAAAAATCATTAGCTCTCAATGACTCAACTACCCAAGATCCATAGGGTATTCTGGGCCCTTTGGGACTACACGAAAACATACTTGAACAATACAATAATTAGCAAAATTATCAGATAAATAATCTATAAATTATTTAAATATTTTATCATACATGAAAACTCAATAAAAAATATTTTTCAAATCATTACAAGTCCAACGATTTAAAAATCACTCAAATTGGATGAAAAAACGAACAAGTTACAACAATTTTACTCAAAATTTTAACAATAGAGGATCTAACCGTAAATGTCAAACTAAAAAGGAGCTTTTTCTATAAAATAGTTCCTTCAATATAAGGTCTGTCAGAAAACGGTAGGGACCTTAATATAATAAAATATTCATCAACATGTTATTTGCAAAATAGTTTAAAAAATATCAGATCGAATCAGGTTTGGATCTGATTCGAAATCTTAATGGATCAAACCCAAAACCCAAAACCCGATAGCCATAATGGGTGGAACTTAAATAAGAATGGGTATCGGATCTGGATTCGTTAGAATCCGAAACCCGATACCCTTCTTTCAGTCCTGATCGTGAGAAATCTTGGTTAGGGCCTCTCTCGGACTACACAGGTGGCCGAATGGCCGCCTATTCGGCCGCCCCTATCCACCCCAGCCACTGAAGAAGAGAGCGGGGAGGACGGCGGACTGCCGCAGTCGCCAGAGCGACAGTAGAAGATCTGCCACCTCCCTTCTAAGCGACAGAAAAAGCCGCGATTGCTGCAGCTGCACGAGAACACTACGGGCGGTGGAAGATTGCCATCACTGTCGACGGCAAGCAGCAGCTGCTGTAGCACAGATCCACCACCGGCATGGCAATAGCCATGGTTGCTGCCCCATTTGTCGGACGGCACGGGTTGGCCTATGCGGCCGACCCCAAAACCCCCTCTTTTTTTTTCTTCTACTTTTTTTAGGAAATAAAAAAAATCATAATTTAATCTCTTAAGCTTTGATTTAATTCAAAAAATACAAAATTTTTTTTATTTTAATATTCTAAAAATAAGCTAAAATTTATATACCATATATTAGTAATTTTATATATTCTGTTATGCCTAAATCGTACTTCTATATTCATGCAAAATTAAAATCATAGAAAATCATACTTTGCATTATCATCTATCCAATGCAATAATCACGTAAACTGTGAGGTATTCGGTCTCCTCTCTTCTTACCTCCTTAATGTGGATGATCAATGGATAATTGTTTATACTTTTCTGAGAGTTGGAGAAAGAGATCAGACTACCTATATATTTATATCTACACTTATCTCTCCCATCATCAGACTAATCTTAATTAGAGTTGACTCCGGTCTAATCTAATTAAGAATAGGCCACTTCAATTAATTAGGCTCAATGTAATTGGTTCAATATATGTGGTTGACTCAATGAATTATACCTAACTAAAGAATAATTAGGCTACATTAAGAATCAAATCCAACGACCTCGGGATCGGTCAATCACTTTTACAATGAAGTTGAATGGTCTAGGTTATTTAGAGAGCCATTATGTTCAACAGCAACTGAGGAGTTACAGAACCTGGAGTTTGTAATGAAACACCTGCAATTTGGGCCTGTGAATGACAAAAGAAATTGGAAATGGAAACCTTCTAAACCATTCTCAGTCGGACGATGCTATCTCTTCCTAATGCACGGCGGTGTATAATCTCTTTCTTTAGCAGAATAATTTGGAAAATCCCGTTGTCTGACAAAGTGAAGGTTTTCAATTGGCTTTGCTATCAAACTAGGGTGCTCACTGCAGATAATCTGCAGAAACGAGGCATTCTCGGCCCCTTTGCTTGCCCTCTCTGCTCTAATGATCCTGAAACGTTGGATCACTTAATGCTGGATCGTGAATGCTCTACGTAGATTTGGTCCTTGATCCTGCGCGATGCCAACGTTCGGCAGCTACCTGATAATATTTTTGAGCGATGGCATATTTGGAGGTCAAATATAAGTGATCCTGAATCATCAAAAGCTTGGGATGCATGTTTAGCGGTGGGTTTTTGGTGCATCTGAAAGGAAAGAAACAGCCGAGTATTCAACTTTGAAGCTTGCTCCCATTTGGTGGTTTGCAATCAGATTGTATTGCTCTTCTACAAATGGACTGCGACATCTTCAAACAGTGCAGTAGCAGGCTTCATTAAGACGGCATCTTCAGACTCGATTTTTGAGTTCCCCTTCAGTTACCAACTGGGAGGAATACCAACTGTGGCTTTCCAAGGGCCGTGAGTGGGTGGTGATATCGAAAACGGTCTCAATCCCTTCAGATTTTCGAAGACGTACGGTCTCTATTCCTTCGGATTTGGTCGCATGACGTGGAATGAGTCAGAAGTGCAAAGGAGTCTGTTGTTTTCTGTCAAAGGCCTCCAAGTCAGCTGGCTTTGTTCCGAAGGCTGCCATCGTCGTGCTGTTCAGGGGCCCGGGTCCGTTTTGGGATGCCGCATCTCATTTTGTATCGATGGGACCATGACTGAAAGTGTGGTCTGCATCTCTTTCTTCACTGTTATGTATTGAATGTTTTTTCTAATTAATATAAAAAAAAATTTATTTACATAAATAATTTAATTTTTAATTTATTTTTTAGATCGGTGCAAAAATGATAAAACGTTATTTTGAATGGTGTTTTATCATCGTCACATCATCCTCCATTTTCCACGTAGACGATGTCAAAAAAAAAATAAAAAAAATAAAATCATCAAATAATATGATATTTTTAAAATATCATTTGAAATGGTATTTTTAAAAACACCGTTCCAAATGGCGTTTTTAAAAACAACATATTATTTGATGATTTTAATTTTTTTCTAAAAAAAGAAAAAATAGTAAAAAATATAAAAAAAATAAAAATAAAAAATTTTAAATTTATAAAAAAATAAAAATTTTAATTTTGATAAAAATAAAAATTATCATTTAAAATTAATATCCCTATTTCAAATTATCTTTTTAAAAAATATCTGAAAAAAATTGGTGTAAAAAAAATTAAAAATACAATAAAAAAAGAATTGAAAAGAAATAAAAATTATAATTATAAATTTTAAAAAAATAAAAAAATTTAATTTTAATTCAAATAAAAATCATCATTTCAAATTACAATCTCCTTTTCAAATTAATTTTTTTTAAAAAATATCATAAAAGAAGAAAAAATGAGAAAAAAATTATAATTTTAAACAAATTTTAAAGAATAAAAATTTTAATTTTAATTCAAATAAAAAATAATTTTAAATTATTTTGTCCATTTAAAATTAATTTTTTTTGAAAAATATCTCAAAAAAGAAATCTTAAAAAATTAAAAAATACCATAAAAAATGAGAAAGAAATGAGAAAAAAAATTATAATTTTAAATTTAAAAAAATAAAAATTTTAATTTTAATTCAAATAAAAACCATCATTTCAAATTACTTTCTCCATTTCAAATTAATTTTTTTAAAAAAAAAATGTCAAAAAAATAAAAAAAATTAATAAAAATACCATAAAAAAGCAAAATATTAAAAAAAATAAGAAAAAATTAAAAATTATAATTTTTAATTTAAAATAAATAAAATTTTTAATTTTAATTAAAATAAAAAATATCATTTCAAATTACTTTCTCCATTTCAAATTATTTTTTTAAAAAAATATTCCAAACAAAAAAGTAAAAAATTAGAAAAAAATAAAAATTATAATTTTAAATTTTGAAAAATAAAAATTTAAATATTAATTATAAAACATAAATTCAAATTATTTTTCCCATTTAAAATTAATTTTTTTAAAAAAATATCCCAAAAAAATTTTAAAAAATAAAAAAATAAAAAATATCATTAAAAAATGATAAAAAAATAAAAAAATAAAAATTATAATTTTAAATTTAAAAAATAAAAATTTTAATTTTAATTCAAATAAAAAATATCATTTCAAATTATTTTTTCATTTCAAATTAATTATTTTTTTTCTATACTGCACCGTACGTAGCTGTTCGTGTCCGTACCAGATCAAGATGTACCAGTACAGTCTGATTTATCTCATAATTAAATTATCTGATATATTATTATTATTTACATTATAATTTTTATAGTCTTTTTAGCATAATTTTTTCTCTCCTAATGTTCTGAGGCACATTAGAGTATGTGTATCCATATCCATAAAGCATAATATCCGATCACTTGAAATTAAATAATATAAAATAAAATTAATAATTAATAATATTAAATAAAATAAAAATATCAAGCATACAAAAAATAGTACAATAAAAGTTTCAAAAATACTAAGTACAAATTTAAAAAAGATTAAGTCCCACAAGGACGTCGTGGTGCCCGTGATCGCTTGAACCTTCTCAGAAAGGTCCTCAACGGCTACTCCTGCTCCTGCTGTGATGGCTCTCCCCCTATATCAGTGGAGGAGGTCTGCTGGTCATGCTGCTCAGGAATAACTGATACTGTCGGATCATCTATGGACTAAGCGATCCACTCAACCCTCTCATTTGGATACATGGATGAGTCTGAAAAGAAAGTATCATACTCATGTGGCCAACTGTACCCGATGATGTCATCTGGGGGATGTAGAAAGAAGAAGGCGCTGCCATCTGTGGATCAAAAGACGATGGCATCTGTGAAGCATCTAGTGATGACATCTACGGAATATGCGGTAATGGCATATGTGGAATATATGGTGATGGCGTATATCTCATATCTGGTGCATCGACTGCTCCATACCAAGACGCACAGCTATATGGATCAACACTAATCACCACAAATATTTCGAAACTTGTTCTCTCTATCTTACACAGTATCCGATTCTGTTCGTCCTCATCAGTCGTAGATAAAGCACGACGAGCGTCCAACACAAGACCCGATATAGAATGAGTCTACAAAATAAAAATAAAACAGTCAATATACTGTAAAATATAAAATAAAAATATAACACAAACAACATAAACTAATTTTTGTAGTCTTACCAAAAGACGCACAGCAGAACTCTCGTCCTCGTATTCGAAAACTGCATACCGAGGCTGTTCAATGACTCGCACTGTAATGCTAAAAAACCAAGCCATGCAGTCATTGGTACATGAACGGCCTCTCAAAATAGGATCACCATGAACAATGTGATCTCGATGTGTATCCCAAATATCGATGTATTCTGCATGTCTGATACGCCAGTCAATACGAGCTCTCCCTTATCGATCAATACAATGAAGTCCCTGGCTGGTATCAAACTACTCTGAGATGCCCTGAATCTGACCAAACTGCCGCAGGACATGATCGAAAAAATGCCACTCTACCACATCAAAATAAATATGTGACACCCTAGCAGTCTATATGTCATATCCAACTGTACACATCTGCGGCAATATAGCCAATATCTCATCTGTATATGGCTCCCACAAAAATTGATAGAGTTAAAATAAAAAAATTAGTAAGCTAAAATTTTAATAGATTATAAATACTGTAAAATGATATTTATAAAAAATTTAAAATTTATTCGTTTATATGTACCAACTAATGTATCCAACTAGCACCTATAAATCCGTGCCACTCTCGTCGATACATGATGAACGTTGAATGCAACATTCCATCTGTTTCACAATCTACTCATGTTAAATAAATTTTATCAAATTTAAAACAGTAAGTTTCAAATAAAAAAAATAATATTTTTATACCTATATCCCAATAGTCCGTCTAGTCTGAATGGAATATTAGGATCATACTGTTCTGATGGCATCTCGAGCAACTGTCGTCGTAATGGACTGATAGTCGGCATACGCTCCCATACCCAAATCTGCAAATTTCAAAAAAATCATACATGATATACTCAATATTTAGAATATAATTAAATTTTAAAAATAAAAATTTTTAATTCACATACCTATAATAATATAAGATAACCATCAATCTCGCTCTGATCAGCATAAGAATCCCGACACATAGCTCTGTACAGGCAAGCTAGTACTGCACTGCCCCAACTGAGTCTACGAGCGAAGTCTAAATCCTATAATAATGACAAAAACATCAATTTCATCTTATTTGATGAAGTATCGGATAACAGGACACCACCTAACAACCGCAGTACCTGACTCCTAACATACTGCTGCACCATCTCCTCTGATGCATCATTCGCAATATGAAAATATCGATAACGATTATCCAAACACTCAATCCTGAGTCGTGAATGATCGAGGAAGAGGGAGAGAAGAGGGAGAGAGAGAGAAAGAGGGAGAGAAGAGGCAGAGAGAGAGGAAGAGAAAAGAGAGAGGAGGGAGCTCACCACCGTCGGGAGCTCGCCGCCATGCTGCTGGAGAGAAGAAAATGCCGGAGAAGAGGGAGAGAGGGTTTTTTTTTGGATTTTATGCTTCAAAAATGCCAAAAGGATTGGCATTTTCAAAAACACCATTCCCTTTGGTGTTTTCTTTCAATTTTTTTAATGGTTTTTTTAATTTTTTTAATTATTTTTATATAATTTTTTAAAAAATAAAATTAATTTAAAATAAGGATAGTAATTTGAAATGATAATTTTTTATTTGAATTAAAGTTAAATTTTTTTTAAATTTATAATTATAATTTTTATTTTTTTTACCTTTTTTTATTTGAATTATAATTAAAATTTTTATTTTTTTTTAAATTTAAAATTATAATTTTTATTTTTGAATTAGAATTACAATTTTTATTTTTTTCAACTCAATTTTTTTCCCTTTTTTCTTTTTTCATGGTGTTTTTTATTTTTTTTACACCAAGTTTTTTTCTTTTTTCAGATTTTTTTTAAAAAAATAATTTGAAATGAGAAAAGTAATTTGAAATGATATTTTTTATTTAAATTAAAGCTAAAATTTTTATTTTTTTAAATTTCAATTTATAATTTTTATTTTTTTCACATTTTTTTCCCTTTTATCACTTTTTTATGGCATTTTTTTCTTTATTTTGCTTGAATTCAAATTAAAATTTTAATTTTTTTATAATTTAAAATTATAATTATAATTTTTTCCCATTTTTATCATTTTTTTCTGCTTTTATGAAATTTTTTTAAGTATTTTTTTATTTATTTAAAATATTTTTTAAATAAATAATTTGAAATGGGGAAAATAATTTGAAATGATGTCTTTTATTTTAATTAAAATTAAAAATTTTATTTATTTTAAATTTAAAATTATAATTTTTATTTTTTTCCCATTTTTTAAATTTTTGACTTTTTTATGGCACTTTTATTTTTTTATTTTTTATTTTTTTGAACATCTTTTTTTTAAAAAATTAATTTGAAATGGGGAAAGTAATTTGAAATGATATTTTTTATTTGAATTAAAATTAAACTTTTTATTTTTTTAAATTTAAAATTATAATTTTTATTTTTTTTTATTTCTTTCTCATTTTTCCTTTTTTATGGTATTTTTTATTTTTTAAATTTTATAAGATTTTTTAGATATTTTTTTAAAAAAATTAATTTTAAATGAAGAAAATAATTTAAAATTATCATTTTTATTTGAATTAAAATTTGAATTTTTATTTTTTAAAATTCATTTAAAATTATAATTTTTATTTTTTTCTCATTTTTTCTCTTTTTTTCTTCTTTTATGTATTTTTTTAAAAATTAATTTGAAAAAGAGATTGTAATTTGAAATGATGATTTTTATTTGAATTAAAATTAAAATTTTTATTTTTTTAAAATTTAGAATTATAATTTTTATTTTTTTCCAATTCTTTTTTATGTTATTTTTAATTTTTTTTACAATAATTTTTTTAGATATTTTTTAAAATGATAATTTGAAATGGAGATACTAATTTGAAATGATAATTTTTATTTTTATCAAAATTATAATTTTTATTTTTTTATAAATTTAAAATTATATTTTTTATTTTTTTCTATTTTTTTCTATTTTTTTCTCTTTTGTTTGGGGAAAAATTAAAATCGCCAAATAATATGGTATTTTTTAATTTTTAATTTTTTTTGGCGTCATCTACGTGGAAAATAGGGAAAAAGGTGGGTGACGTGGAGATGATGAAACGCCATTCAAAATGGCGTTTCATCCCTTTTGCATCAATCCGATAAATAAATTAAATATTAGATTATTTTTGTAAATAATTTTTTTAAATTAATTAGGTAAAGCACTCATTATGTATTACCTAGTTATTATATTTTATATTAATATATGATGGAAGCAACTTACTTCCTCGGTTCACTTCAAAAAAATATTTAGTCAAAAAATTTATACATAAAAATAATAGGAGCAAACAATAAAAATTCTAACTCTTTGCTAAGAAATTTTCTTAAGTTCGAAGAATCCAAATAAAATTCTTATTCCTTGGATATTTTTTGTTTAAAAATTTTCTACTTCTTCTTCTTTTTTTTTTACAGAGCCTTCTTATTTTTACTTTTTTATGATTTTTTTTATAAATTAATCTTTAGATTTTTTTTGTTTAAAATTTTTATTTCTTTCTTTTTATGAAGTCTTTTTTTTTATTTTTTTATGATTTTTTTTATAAATTTCTTCCAATGTTTTCTAAATTTTACGGAAGGCTCTAACTTTCTCTCTCCCTTTCGTTTAATAGGTATGGAGATGATCTCATCTTGCCATGAGGGTCCACTTGAGGTATGGTAACTGGTTAGATCTTTCATGTATGTAATCGTCCAATGGTCCTCATAGGCACACTCTTTTTACTAGCCCCTTGAAAATCAAAAGCTTCTTCATCCAAGAACCATATATGTAACATACAAGGCTACATTCCGAGGGTCATATGGATTGTTATCACCAATGATTTAGTGGACATCCAGGTCCAATGTGGTGTTTTGATTTTGTGTGTTGACATATATGCTCTTATCAATCTCATTGGTTTTGGTGTTAACATTAAATTACGTTTAGATCAAATATAAAGCTGTTGCCTAACGGTCGCCTCTTTGATCATCAAAACATGTCCCTGAAGCGTTTTTGACAATTGGTTATTGAATTTGAGGAACATTTCCAGATGTTTTGAACAAAGATTAAGAAACAGGGAGATGGTTTCCAATTTACAGGCGGCAAGAGCAAGATACATGAAGATCAATTATGGGACACATCAACGCTTTGAAGCTCTCATATTCTTCAGTATATCCATTTTAATCAAATTCTTGGGCCGCCGAGCTGTCTAAACTGGAAAAAGCAATTATAAAACAAGATAAAACTTTGTTCTATATAAGTTTTTTAATGAGAAAACAGCTGTTTGTATCATCATAGTAGGAAATAATGGATAATTATGATAAAATAATGAATGAAATGAAATAATGGGCGCAATGATTTAATAGTATCATCGTCTCATCGTACTAGTGCACGTCTCACATGCACATGTTATTTAAGAGAGAGAAAATATTTAATGAATAATGATTCGCTATAGATGGCTTAAATTTATTCATTGACGGTGGGTGATATCTAGTTATATGCATGGCTCGTGCCATAAATACCTCAAACTTTAGGATCATTTTTATATTGAAAAAATATGACAGGTTCAGTAATTAAATCGAACTGTAGGGGCTCTTTTTGATGGCCCTTCTCCTCTATCTCCATGCTAAGTAGTTTTTGATCACTAATGTTACCATCCATGATGAAGCTAGGATTTGGTGCACCATCGTCCTCTCTACTTTCTACCGCCGTCAATTTCTTTAGATGCTCTATAAGGTGGTGGAGATCTAAATCTCCATCACCTTTGATGGCCATGGCTTTGCTTTCCTTTCTTTTTTCTTCTTTTTCTCTTACCCCTTTGATCCACATGATCTCCTCCATAAGAATCATCTCCTCCTCCTCCTCCCTCACAACAACAAAATCACCTTTCTAGACAATGATGAGGGATCAAGGCCACTGACAGTAGGAGGATTTGTAATGGGATCAAGAGAGATTTGAATAGAGAGGGTGGTAAAGATGTCTCACGTGCCTTGTAATAAGTGCCGGTGGGGTTTGCGATGGCGGATAGGGATCAGATAGAGTGTAAACCTTAGGCGATGTAAGCGATGGTGGTAGTGTACATTAGTGATAGTAGAGAAGCAGGAGAAGGGCATGGGTTTATGGTAGTAGAGGGTGGCGGTATCACACGGGACAATAATGAGGATATTTTCTACGATGGTGACATAGCAGGCCTATCTGAAGATCTAGACTTGCACATGCTGCTAATCTATTAAAGGCAAAAAAAATTTTAAATACCCTTGTAAGATGTATCACCTAGATTTCTTCCATCTTTTTATAAAATAATATAAAAAAAATCATAGCAAGACCCTTTTTTAAAACAAAAAATATATGCAAAAGCAGAGTTTGTCCACTACTAATTACCGCATCACATACCTGTATAGCCGCATGTTATAACTGCCGTTATTTTATCAGTAGCTTTCCAGAAACTATTTATACCGTCAGACGAGCGTCTTAGTAGTGGATGAAGTGGTGGCAATAGAGGAAGAGAAAGCTGAAAGAGAGGAAGGAAGGGAGACATATATGGCCGTCGAACAGCTGGAGGACCCTCTACTTGGTGGTCGATGCAAAGGAGAGAGAGAAGCCCTGGAGAAGATGAAGAGCTTGGGTCAGTTTGTGAAGGAGGTAGTCAAGGAGAACAAGAGGCTGTGGTACCTAGCAGGGCCGGCCATCTTCACGTCCCTCGCCCAGTATTCTCTTGGTGCCACCACCCAAGTCTTCGCCGGCCAACTTACCACCCTCGCACTGGATGCTGTCTCCACCGAAAATATGGTCATCGCCGGCCTTGCCTTCGGCCTCATGGTATTTTAAAGTTAATGACATGGTAGCTGGACATGATCCATTGAGGACTTTGTTCATTTTTTTTCTTAAACTTAATAACAGCCTATAGAAAAATTTATTGAGGTGAAATGTTATTAAAATATATATAAAAAAAGAAAGCAACTAACACAAACAGGAGAGAGAGAGAGAGAGTAGGCTTTGAAGAGGCTCAGAATTTAGCTCTCCTAAAGAACAAGAGCCATCTAAGACTTGATAACCCTCTTAATCTTCGGAATCAAGTCCCTGATACCCTTGTTAATATTTCTAAAGTTTCTCTGGTTCCTTTCTAGCTAGATTTGCCTGCAGTGTATTTTACATTGGTATCTTTTATTAGGAATGTTTATTCAAAAAAAAAATAATTAAGGAATGTTTGCTTCATATGTGAATTTTCCCCGCTGCCATTTAGCATTTAGCTTCAATAGTTTGTCGTCAGCTTTCCAGAGCATTAGAAACTCACTTTTTTCTTTTTTTTCTCCTTCTTTTTTTTTTTTTTGGTAGCCTTTCCGGGGCCTCATAGCTCGGCCATCTAGGTTGGTAGCCCATAGCTGTTTTTATCACAGCCAAGATGAATGCTGGGAAAATTTGGAGAACTCCCAAGCTGCATAAAGATCTTCATTCATATCCAGGAATCAATTTAAAATATAAGAGTATCGGTTGGGTTCTACTCTTTCTTTCCTTTTACCCTTTTTATTTTTACTTTTTATCATTTTCTTTTCCAATCATGATTTTATTTCCAATAAAACATGTCATGAACTTTTCCAACAGTTTGCCAAAAAAATCAGTGTGTATGTTTTTCAGTACATTAATTTCAGACCTTAATAATAATCTTTTAATAATGAAAATTTTCAATCTGACATATTGATTTCTTACTGGCAGGTATCTCAGGATACGTACGTTGTCCGAAATAGTGAGGGACACGATTTTATATACAACATTTTGAGAAAAAATAATGCAAATGGATATCTCGGCTTTTGCAACCTTTTTTTTTTTTTTCCCTCCCTCCTTGGCCTTTATTCCTGTATAATATTCATTTATTGCTTTTATACGTCCAAAAAAAATTTCTTTCTCTTGTTTTTTTTTCTAAAAAAGTCTGACACTGCACAGTGCACACTTTGCCAGCCTAACCTGCCCTCCCAGTAGGATTGGAGCATTTAGAAAATGCCTACATCATGTGTTTCACATGACTGTACACTATGCTCGTCATGTACATGTTCTCCTTTATATGGACTCTATTCATCTTGCACCAGTCTCGATGATTGGCCTATGGGAAGGAAACAAGCTGATTATGTGGTGCATAGTCACGTTGGTGCATATAATGTAGGTATAATTTGCCCTTGGGAAGACAGATTTGTGGTTCCTTAAGACCGCTTGAATCCGAGAGAAAAAAAAAGGAGTATCAAAATCCAATATGTTGCTACATAATTCATCATTTCAATTTGCTTGCCTTTATAGAACTTCTATTCTCATTTCAGATAAGGCTGCATATTTACTTGCCACCAAGAAATAACGCATAGTGTCACATGACCTCATCATGACCAAGCATTTATAGTGGCTTGGTTATAATCATGCAAACTATTAAAGATGCATAAGAATTTCCCTTACTAAGATTTATCTTTACAAGATGGCTAACATGTTAACCTTTCACCGGTGGTTGGAAGCGATGGTGAAGGCCAATTTTGATTAATCTTGTTGTAATTTTCTCTCTTGTTTCCAGTTTAGAATTAAATCAATATATTTACTTTGTAAGTGTATTCATTATTATCCTTGTTGGACCTTTAATCAATAAATGGACATTGTCTTTTACTTTTCATTGTCAAACAAGTTTCTAGATATGACCATTTATGATATATGATTTGGTGTGCTAGTAAGTCATCCTGGGTTGTATTTGGTTGTAGAATAAGTGGGCGATATCCTTTAAAGTGGGGGATATTCCACCAAATTCTTGTCAAACACCAAAAATTGGAGCTTACAATGTGGCTTGTAATGTGTTTCTATCTCTCTCCCCTTTCTCTAATGGTAATTTACTTGATGATTTCCTAGTTGAGCATGGGAAGTGCACTTGAGAAGCTCTGCGACCAGTCATTCGGTGCCAAGCGGCTCCACATGCTGGGGGTCTACATGCAACGATCATGGGTCATCCTCACCGCAACGTGTCTCTGCTTGTTGCCCATCTACCTCTTTGCAACCCCCCTCCTTCGGTTCTTAAACCAGGATGAGATGATCTCAGAGCTTGCTGGGACTCTTTCACTGTGTATGATCCCTCAGCTCTTTGCCGATGGCCTCAATTTTCCAATACAGAAGTTCTTGCAGGCCCAGAGCAAGGTCATGATCATGGCCGTAGTATCAGCAGCGGCCTTGGCGTCTCACATATTCCTCAGCTGGCTTTTGATCGTTCACTTTCAGTTGGGCCTTGTAGGTGCAGCTGCCTCCCTCAACATAGCTTGGTGGATTCTGGTACTTGGGCAGTTTGCTTACATTGCTATGGGGTACTGCCCTGGTGCTTGGACTGGCTTCATCTGGGGTGCTTTGAGGGACTTGGGAGCTTTTGCCAGGCTCTCTATAGGTTCTGCTATCATGATGTGGTAATTGGGCTTCATAACCTCTGTTCTCATGATTCCTTTATTAACCTCTCTAATTTGTATTGCTGACTTATAAGTCCATTCATCATGTTGGTCCAGCCTAGAATTCTGGTTCTATATGTTTCTCATCTTGTTAGTAGGCAAGCTGAAGAATGCAGTAGCAGCAGTAGCTGCTGTATCTATCTGGCAAGTTTTTTCAAAGACCCAATCCTGTTTTGTTGCTAAAGAATAGAGACTCCCTTAACTTACTATTCATCAATTTTTCTATGGCAGTTTCAACTTATTTGGGTGGGAGCTCATGGTGTTCTTTGGATTTAATGCCGCAATCAGGTGATCATGCTTGCTTAGATCTCTTAGTATTTAGCATAGATGGAATCCATGAATATTTGTTGAGTGCATTATAATGATATGTTCGAGATGCTAAGTATAATATGTTCTCTATCAGTGTGAGGATATCAAATGAGCTTGGAGCTGGAAGGCCAAAGGCAGCCAAGTTCTCAATACTGGGGGTGATCATGTCCTCCATCTTGCTGGGTCTCTTCTTCTTTGCCCTTGTCTTGGTTCTGAAGAATGTCTATGGGCTTCCCTTCGCTAATAGTCCTACCGTCGTCCATGCTATCGCCGGTCTTGCCACAGTCTTTGCCTTCACACTCCTCCTCAACAGTGTCCAACCAGTTCTAACAGGTCAGATATTTCACAGCTACCAGACTCACTAAGACTAGCTCACGTACAGTTACAAGAACTTAATTAAGTTGCAGGCTTAGTGTTTGGTTTCAATGATTAAGGTATATATCAATTGCTTGAAAAAGTCTTTTTATTTGCCTTTTTTCTGTAGGTGTCGCAGTTGGAGCAGGGTGGCAATGGCTGGTGGCCTATATCAACTTGGGGTGTTACTATGTGGTGGGCATTCCAATAGGCTACCGATTGGCATCTAAGTTTGATCTAGGAGTGAAGGTATGTTCACTAACCAGAAAAACAGAGTCCATAACCAATATTTCCTTCCATCCTCTCCTATTTTTCATTTCTTGCTAATGCTAATTATTAGTGTTTATGAGCATGAATTTAGGGAATGTGGACCGGTATGTTATCTGGAGTAGCCTTGCAGACCTTGATACTCATTGGCATCACACTGGTCACTGACTGGAACAAAGAGGTCTCTCTCTCTCTTGCCCCCCCCTCTCTCCCTCCCTCCCTCCCTCCAAACTCTCATGTGTCTGTCCTTCTGCCTAAAGAATTTGGACTCTATTGTGGCAGGCAAAGAAAGCAGATTCTCAGATCAAGAAGTGGGGAGGATCTGTGATTGACGAAAGATAGTTTTGAGGTGTTCAAAGGCTTGGAATTTGATGAATTTCCATATATTTGGCTCCTTTGTTTCTTGTTGGAGAGAAAAGATGTTAATTATTTTGTTCTCTTTTTTTTTTTGTGTTTTGAGAGAAACTCTGTTCTGTATGTTTTGTTTTTGTTTTTTCTTTTGGTAAAATTCTGTATGTTTTGTTTTGCAGCATCATTAATTATTCCTAGGAGCGCAAACAGTTTGCAGCTTAGGCTGTTGGTTTGCAGAGCATAAGTTCATTTCGAATGTTTCTTTTCCTTATTCCAAGTAACGTTATGTTTATAGGCAATTGGTTTGGACTATCAAATGGATCGATAGAGCTCAAGAATTTCACTGGTTTTAAGAGATATACTTTGTACACCGCTTACGATGTAGAAAATCTAACGTAGAGTACACCGCTTCATTCTATTGGACTACGTACCCATCGTTTTTCAATACGCATTTAATGTCCGCAGTTTTATCTTTCTGTTTGAAATTTTGAAGGACAAAAATATCCTTTTTTCTTCTAAAAAAATTATGACATCCTGTCCAGATATTATGGCATCTGCATTGAAATTATGACTTTCTGTATAGGATATCATAATTTTTCATAGGATGTCATAAAGAAGAAAGGGTATTTTCGTTATTGAAAAATTCTGACATATTATAAAAATTAGAATTTTTCAATGACGAAAATATCTTTTCCTCTTTATGACATTCTATGAAAAAATTATGACATCCCGTACAAAAAGGCATAATTTCAACGTAGGATGTCATAATATCTGCACAGGATGTCATAATTTTTTTGAAAGGAAAGGAGTATTTTCGTCATTCAAAATTTCAAGTAAAAAAGTAGAACTACGGGCATTAAATGAGCATTAAATATATGTTGGAAAGCGATGACTATGTGATCCAATAAAATGAAATTGTGTGCTCTGTTGGGTTGGGTCTCTCCTATGTGGAGAATAGCCCAAAGCCTATATGGGTCAAAACCCATATTGATGACTCATTTTTATTTTGCTCCAAAAAAAACCCTAGTGTCTAAAAAAGGTAATTTTGGAGAGCACCCACATAGAAAAAGAGGTTTTGAAGATCAGAAATATTAGACGGCAAAAAGAGAGATCGTTTCTTTTTCAGATTTTTTTGTGTAGCCTTCGCAAAAGTGGTCTCCGAGAATTCGTTCACCATTGGATCAAACTGAAATTTGGTTTGCACATTCTCGACACCTGGTTCTTCAATCTGGACGGTGGAGATCGAAATTGGAGTCCTTTTTCTTTAGTTTCTGCTTGCCGTTTTCTTCAAAATTTTTCTATTTTCTGGTAATATCTTCTCAACTTCACTTGTTGCATCATTAGATGTTAGTGACTGCCAAGAGTATTGATTCTTGATGATTTATTGTGTTGAGAAATTGATGTATGCCTCTGGTTGTTGATAACTAGAGAGGAATCTTGTGTATTCCCATTATTTGATTATAGTGGAAGTTGTGGGTGTCGGGCCATGATTTTTACTCCTCATATTGAGGAGGTTTTCCACGTAAATCTTGGTGTTTCTGTGTTTGATTTGTTCGCTGCATCTTTCACATATTTTGCTTGGTTTCTCTACTTGTTAAATTTCCATCAAAAGTGGTATCAGAGCCAGGTTCGTTGATTCGTTGTCCTGTGTCGAACAATGGAAGTTAATTCAAGTAGAATGATCAATTTGAATGGATCTAATTATGCTGTTTGGAAATAAAAAATGGAGGATGTTCTTTATGTGAAAGGATACCACTTACCTGTGTTTGCTTCTGAAAAATCTGTTGATAAAACTGATGAAGAGTGGAACTTGATACATAGACAAGTATGTGGATACATCAGACAGTGGGTTGAGGATAATGTATTGAACCACATTATTGGAGAGACACATGCACGAACTTTGTGGACTAAGCTTGAGCAGTTATATGCAGGGAGGACTGGAAATAATAAGCTGTATTTAATCAAGCAGATGATGGCTTTGAAATACAGAGATAATACCCCCATGACAGATCATCTGAACACCTTTCAGGAAATCATAAATCAACTAGCTGCTATGGGTATTAGATTTGATGAGGAAGTGCAGGGCTTATGGCTTCTTGGTACACTACCGGACTCATGGGAGATGTTTAGAATGTCGTTATCTAACTCAGCTCCTAATGGTGTGATCACAATGGATATGGCTAAAAGTAGTTTTTTGAATGAAGAGATGAGAAGAAAGTCACAATATTCCTCTTCACAGTCAGATGTTCTAGTTGCTGAGACCAGGGGGAGAAGTAGGAGCCGTGGGCCGAAGAATAAAGAAGGTAGCAGAAGCAAGTCCAGAAATAAGTTTGCAAATATTGAGTGCTATCATTGCGGTAAGAAAGGGCACATCAAAAGATTTTGCAGACAGTTAAAGCGAGAGAACAAAAATAATAAAGATAAAGAAAAAAATAATGATGATAACAACAATGAAGGACGAGTTGCCACCACTACCGAAGATTTTTTTCTTGTTTATGACAGTGATATTGTCAACCTAGCATATGACGAAACTAGTTGGGTGATTGATAGTGGTGCTTCGACACATATTACTTCTCGAAAGGAGTTCTTTACATCTTACACGGCCGGTGACTTTGGGGTTGTGAAGATGGGTAATGACGGTGTTGCTAAAGTTGTTGGCATTGGAGATGTTTGCTTAGAGATAAACAATGGTACCAGATTAGTTCTCAAGCATGTGAAGCATGTTCCAGACATTCGTTTGAATTTGATTTCAGCAAGTAAATTGGATGATGATGGTTTTTGTAATATTTTCTCCAATGGCCAGTGGAAACTCACCAAAGGTGCTATGGTTGTGGCTAGAGGCAAGAAGTCTTCCACTTTGTATTTGTTGCACACAAGGCTCTCCAAAGATGTTGTTAATGCAGTAGAGAATATGAGTGAAACAGAGTTGTGGCATCAAAGACTTAGTCATATGAGTGAGAAGGGAATGGCTTTATTGGTCAAGTAGAATCTATTATCTGGTATGATGAGTACACATTTGCAGAAGTGTGCTCACTGCTTAGCAGGAAAATAGAATAGAGTGTCTTTCAAGTCACATCCTTCTTCTAGACAGCAGAACATACTTGACTTGGTGCATTCTGACTTGTGCGGTCCTATAAAGACAAGTACACTTAGTGGTTCACTTTACTTTGCTACTTTCATTGATGACCATTCAAGAAACTTGTGGGCTTATACTTTGAAGCATAAAGATCAAGTATTAGATGTCTTCAAACAGTTTCAAGCTTCCGTTGAGAGAGAGACAGAAAAAAAGTTGAAATGTATCCGTACAGATAATGGGGGTGAATATTCAGGGCCATTTGATGAATATTGCAAACAGCAAGGTATTCGGCATCAAAAAATACTACCAAAGACACCACAGTTGAATGGGTTGGCTGAGAGAATGAACAGAACATTGATTGAAAGAGTCAGATGTTTACTTTCACAAGCAAAGTTACCTAGATCCTTTTGGGGAGAAGCTTTAAACACTGTTGTTCATGTATTAAATCTCTCACCATGTGTTCCTTTGCAGTTTGATGTACCCAACAGAGTTTGGACAGGCAAGGATGTTTTTTATAATCATTTGCGGGTCTTTGGATGCAAGGCACTTGTGCATATTCCCAAAGATGAGAGATCCAAGCTCGATGTGAAGACAAAACAGTGTATTTTTATGGGTTATGGTCAGGATGAGTTTGGTTATAGGTTTTATGATCATATTGGCAAAAAACTCATTAGAAATCGTGATGCTGTGTTTATAGAGAACCAGACAATACAGGATATTGACAAGACTGAGAAATCAGTGCCTCAATACACTGATAATTTGATTGATTTGGAGATAGTCCCTTCCACACCAGTCCTTGAACAAAATGCAGATGAGCCTGTAAACAATGAGACAGATGATAATGATCATGATCAACCAGCAGTGATAGAAACCTCTCCAACAATGCCACTCAGAAAATCTACTAGAATACGACAGCCGTCTACTAGGTATTCCACTGATGAATATGTCTTATTGACTGATGGAGGAGAACTTGAGAGTTTTGAAGAGGCTATAGATAGTGAGCAGAAAGAGGAGTGGATTGAGGCCATGCAAGATGAAATGAATTTCTTGCATGAGAATAATACATATGGGCTAGTGAAATTGCCTAAAGACAAGAAGGCTCTAAAAAAATAAGTGGGTTTATAGAGTTAAACACGAAGAACATAACTCTCATCCACGATACAAAGTCAGATTGGTGGTTAAAGGATTCAGTCAGAGAAAAAGAATTGATTTTGAAGAAATATTTTCTCCTGTTGTGAAAATGTCATCTATTCGGGTTGTTCTTGGCTTAGCTGCTAGTCTTGATTTGGAGATTGAGCAGATGGATGTAAAAACTGCTTTTCTCCATGGTGATTTGGAAGAGGAGATCTACATGGAACAGCCTGAGGGTTTTAGAGTAAAAGGAAAAGAAGATTTTGTATGCAAGTTGAACAAAAGTCTTTATGATTTGAAGCAAGCACCCAGACAATGGTACAAAAAATTTGAGTCAGTTATGGGGGAGCAAGGCTACACAAAAACTATCACTGATCATTGTATTTTTGTGCAAAAATTCTCTGATGCTGATTTTATTATTCTTTTACTCTATGTTGATGACATGTTAATTGTTGGTAGGAATGCTTCTAGAATTGATGGCCTGAAGAAACAGTTGTGCAAGTTCTTTGCCATGAAAGACTTAGGGCCTGCTAAGCAAATTCTTGGCATGAGGATCACTAGGGAAAGAACTACAAAGAAACTGTATTTATCACAAGAAAAATACATTGAAAAGGTTCTTCAAAGATTCAAAATGGATAAAGCCAAAGCGGTTAGCTCTCCTTTCTCTATTGCTACTAGATTGAGTAGCAAACAAAGTCCTTCTACTGATGAAGAAAAAGAAGACATGCAAAGTGTGCCTTATAGTTCAGCAGTAGGTAGTTTGATGTATGCAATGGTATGTACGAGGCCAGACATAGCTCATGCAGTTGGCATGGTAAGCCATTTTCTTTCAAATCCAGGGAGAGATCATTGGAATGCGGTGAAGTGGATTATGAGATATTTGCGGGGTACTTCTAGTCTAAGTCTTTATTTTGAAAGTGAGAAACCTGTGTTAGTTGGTTACACAGATGCAGACATGGCTGGGGATGTTGATTCTCGCAAGTCTACCTCAGGCTACTTGATCACTTTTTCAGGGGGAGCTGTGGCTTGGCAATCAAGATTGCAAAAATATGTTGCACTTTCTACCACAGAGGCAGAGTTTATTGCAGCTACTGAAGCTTGCAAGGAGTTGCTATGGATGAAGAAATTTCTTCAGGAACTAGGCTTCAAGCAAGATCGATATGTCCTATTTTGTGATAGTCAAAGTGCTATTCACCTTGCTAAGAACTCTACTTTTCACTCTAGATCGAAACATATTGATGTGAGGTACCATTGGATTAGAGATGTATTGAATGCTAAGTTGTTACTACTTGAGAGAGTATCCACTGATCATAATGGTTCGGATATGTTGACAAAGGCATTACCATCAGAGAAGATCAAAGTTTGTCGTCATATTGCTGGGATGACGACCCTCTCCACATAGTCGAGAGGGGGAGATTTGTTGGGTTGAGTCTCTCCTATGTGGAGAATAGCCCAAAGCCTATATGGGTCAAAACCCATATTGATGACTCATTTTTATTTTGCTCCAAAAGAAATCCTAGTGCTTAAAAAAGGTAATTTTGGAGAGCACCCACATAGAAAAAGAGGTTTTGAAGATCAGAAACATTAGACGGCAAAAAGAGAGATCGTTCCTTTTTCAGATTTTTTTGTGCAGCCTTCGCAAAAGTGGTCGTCGGGAATTCGTTCACCGTTGGATCAAACTGAAATTTGGTTTGCACATTCTCGACACCTGGTTCTTCAATCTGGACGGTGAAGATCAGAATTGGAGTCCTTTTTCTTTGATTTCTGCTTGCTGTTTTCTTTAGAATTCTTCTATTTTTTGATAATATCTTCTCAACTTCACTTGTTGCATCATTAGATGTTTGTGGCTGCCAAGAGTATTGATTCTTGATGATTTATTGTGTTGAGAAGTTGATGTATGCCTCTGGTTGTTGATAATTAGATAGGAATATTGTGTATTTCCATTATTTGATTATAGTGAAAGTTGTGGGTGTCGGGCCGTGGTTTTTACTCCTCATATTGAGGAGGTTTTCCACGTAAATCTTGATGTTTCTGTGTTTGATTTGTTCGCTGCATCTTTCACATATTTTGTTTGATTTCTCTACTTGTTAAATTTTTATCATGCTCTATGTCGAATTTTCTACACTGCAGATGATGTACAAAGAATTTCTCCTGATTTTAAAAGACTGACAAGGAGCCGGCCCACGGGCAAATTTTGCTCTGCTAGGCCCGGCTTACCTCGGCTCATTTCCATTCCTACCAACCTCCTCCTGGGATTTTTATGTTGATGGATTCTTCCTCTCCTTCTCCTTATTGCGACGGGACAAACTACAGGTTGCTTCCTCGTTTCTTTGCAAAACAGTGAAAGAGCAACGTGGTTTGGACTCGGAGTGAGAGAAGGAATAGAGCCTTCGACCAAGTCAGACTTGGGCTTGACATCTGTATTTAATGATGGCTATATGCCGGCTCCCCTTTTGGGTCCAACTCGAACGCGGACTCAGATTGGGATCAAGTTTTGTAAGCTATAACCACGTCTAAACCTACAGTTCAGATCCTTGGAACAGCAAATAGTGAGTTATTCTTACCAACAAAAATAATAATAATAATAATAATAAGTCATATTTTATAATGCATTACCAACAGTTATCCCACCGTCTAAGGGTCTATTTGCATATTCCTTTAGAAACACACTATAGGAATCGGGTCCCCATTGTCTATTTATATTTATGCGTAGAAATAGAAAAAAAAGCCTATAAAGATTTTTTTTTTTTTTTTCTTCTCTCTTCCTATGGAATTCGAGCTGAAAGGTACTGAGTTGAAGTCACGTTGAAATAGACAGTTCAGTCTCACAGGAAATTCAGCCAAATCCTACTGGATTATCCAAAGAAGAAGAGGAAGTATCCAGGTTTGTCTGGGATTTTCACTCGAATCCCTAACCCCTTGCTTCGAAGACAGAAGATTTGACCATGATCTAAGGTCAGGTCATGCTGCGCCTCTGCGCTAGATGACCACTATTAAGACACTTGTGACCATATATTGTATTATCTAGTGAAGTCCCCAGAATTAAGGCTGGGAATTAATTCTTCCTTTGTTTACCACAACTCGCAAAACAATGTACCCACGGCTACGATTTAAATGATTGTTTCAGCACACAACTTCGTAAGTTGGGGCTTGTGGCATCGTATCCATCCATGTACCAAGCCAGAAAAATAAAATTAAAGATATATATGACCGTTGCTTATGCATCTACATGGTCAAGCTGTCGGCTGTTAATTTTAGATCCATTCGTGAACGTGAGATTACACACCCGAGCAACTAGGTTGGTATTTCAGGGCACGGAGAGGTTGAGATCAATCAAAGGTGAGATCCGGTTCTCATGCATCCGGGCCAAGTAATAAATATTTGATAATATTTTGATATTTTAAAGGAATGAAATAAAATTTTATGAAGGTTGATGAATACTTTATTTAGAGTATGAGAATATTCTACAATAAATCTACTGTCAAAGCATTTTCTTTGACCAAACTGTCAAAGTATGAAACATACTCCAGCTGGAGCATAGTGTTTCTAAATCCAATACATTTGGGCTCTATCCCCCACCATCCATACCTACACACCATAACATCAATTAAACCCAATGATGCATCTTCCACCTTCACCACTGCCACTACCATAACATCACCACCATCATATCCTCCTACTACATCTCCACTGCTATGTCTCTCCCATTCCCATCTCCTTATGATCATGATGGTGGTCATGTTGGTGTTCATATTGGCGATGTAGCAGTTTGGTAATATGGTGGTATGGTATTATAGTGGTAGTGACAGTGGTAATGATCGTAATTGTGGTGATTATAATGATATGGTACATTGGTACTGATAATGATGATAATAGTGATAATAATAGCGACGAGCTTGAGGATGGAAATAGTACCGATAATGGTGATAGAGATGATCATTGCAATGTGGTAGATGTAATGGTGATATTGGTGATTGTGGTGGTAGTGGTCATAGTATTGATGGTTGCAGTGATTGTGGCAATATCAATGGAGATGATTAAGATAATCTGATGATGATGGTGGTCACGATGCCATGTTTTTGGAAAACAAAAACTATCAAGAATTTTAGTTTGATTATATTCAACATAAGTGGAGAATTGGGCAATAGTGTAATATTTCACCTATTAGAATCCTAAAAGACCACGTGCAACCCACTTAGAGATATCGCAGTCCCTAGGCCATCTATGTATATCTACCATCTTTTTTCATGCCTCCATGTGTGACTATTGGCATCCTAAAAGACCACACGATGGAAATGGGGCAATAGAATAACACTCGACCTATTGGCATTCTAAAAGATCATGTGCAACTATATGTGTTAGGCTCATTTGGAGACATCGGGATCCCTCATGCCATCTATATATATTTGCCAGCTTACCCTTGTTGATCTTCTTTTCATGCCAACTACGTGCAACTATTGGCATCCTAAAAGATCACATGATGGGGATGGGGCAATGGCGCCGTAGTACTCACCCTATTGGCATCCTAAAAGACCATGTGCGACTAGTGTGTTGGGCCCAATTAGAGATATCAGGGTCCCTCATGCCATCAATGTATATCCGTCAGCTTACTCTTGTTGACCACCTTCTTTTCACGCCAATCATGTGCGACTATTGGCATCCTAAAAGACCACAGGATAGAGATAGAGCAATGGTGTAACACTTGACCTATTGGCATCCTAAATAACCATGCGTAACTATTGTATTGATCCCACTTAGAGATATCGGGGTCCCTCGTGCCATCCATATATATCCGCCAGCTTCTTTTCACATCAGCTACATGTGACTATTGGCATCCTAAATGACCATGTGATGGGGATGGGGCAATGGCGTAACACTTGATCTATTGGCATCCTGATAAAAAACCACGTGCGGCTATTGTGTTGGGCCCACTTGGAGATATCGAGGTCCCTCGTGCCATTCATGTATATCCGCCAATTTACCCTTGTCGACTATCTTCGGTCCATGCAGACCACATGCGTCTATTGGCATCCTAAAAGACCACATGATGGGGACAGGGCAATGGCATAACATTCGACCTATTGGCATCCTAAAAGACCACATGCGACTATTATCTTAGGCCCAATTTGGAGATATCAGAATCCCTAGTGCCATCCATGTATATCCGCCATCTTCTTTTCAAGTTGACCACGTGCAACTATTAGCATCCTAAGAGACCACATGGTGGAGATGGGGTAACAGCGTAACACTCAACCTATTACATTTTAAAAGACCATGTGCAAGTATTGTGTTGGGCCCACTTGGAAATATCGAGGTCCCTCATGCCATCCATGTATATCTGCTAGTTTATCCTTGTTGATCATCTTCTTTTCATGCAAACCATGTGTGACTATTGGCATCCTAAAAGACCATGTGGTGAGGATGGGGCAATGGCATAGCACTTGATCTATCGGCATCCTAAAAGACCACATGTGACTATTATGTTAGGCCCACTTGGAGATATCGAGGTCCCTCATGCCATCCATGTATATCCATCATCTTCTTTTCATGCTAACCACATGCAACTATTAGCATCTAAAAAAACTACATGATGGAGATGGGGCAAAAGACCATGTGTGACTGTTGTGTTGGACCCACTTGGAGATATCGGGATCTCTCTCGTGCCATCCATGTATATCCACCAACTTATCCTTGTTGACCATCTTTTCATGATGGGTTTGTCTACGGAGAGCACGTTTGCATGTGCGAACGTGCTTTTCCACCATCAGATCATCCCTGACATTTAGATTTTGGTGGAATTCACAGGCGATCTAATGGTGGAAAGTTCTGTTTGCATATGCGAATGGGTTTTTTAAAATCCAATCTTTTCATGATAGCTACCTTACCGATCAAACATGTGCACTACCTAGAACTTAAAAAAATAAATAAATACCTAAGGTGCAATTTTTGAGATAGAGCTTCACAAATCTCACGATGATATGGAAAAATGAAAAAAAAAAAAAGAAAAAAAAAAAAAAAAAAAAGAATCCAAGCAAAAGGCTTCAAAAAGGGAACAGAAAAATTTACGTTTTACAATGAGCCATACTTTCTATGTAGTTTGCTATACATTATTAATGCATTCTCTTAATGTAAAAGTCTTCGAGTCCATTTAGTTAATTAGTATGATATAAGAGCATAGATTTGTTAAAAAGCATAAAAAGTTTTTCTTGCCAAAATAATTGGTATCGTGCACTTAATGATACCCCAAAGCGTTTTCTAGAGTTTAATGTGCAACTTGCTTGCCTTGTCGTGAGTCTAAGTTATTTGCTATTAAGGGGCTTGGGTGGCTTTTGGTTATTGTCATGATGACAAAAATAGACATGTTTAACTTTATTTAGCTGAACTGCATTATTATTGCTAAAAATAGTTAATTTTGAATCCACTTCAAGCAACATATAGGAAATTCTAGTAATTGAGGTTGCCATAAATTTTACTTGCATCCTAATCTGTAAGCACTGCCAATTTTGGTGCATGGTGGGACCGGTATTCATTTAACTATTTAATGGTCCAATGCAGCAGCAGCACCAACTACGAACTAGCTATAAGTTTAACATCCATGAGATATAAAATGCTCAGGCACTGATGCCACAATGAAGTGAACGTGGATGCCCAACTCGATGCATGATTTGCGGATGTTATGATAAGACGATCACTTGGCCAAACCAACATTCAGTAGTGCGTAGTCAAATTTATTTTCAAATTGAAATGTTAATTGTCTCAACCGGATCTTTCTAGCCTATCAAAATCTTTTGTGTATCCAAAGTTCCGCCAAGTTTAATTTCCTCCAGAGTTGTCTTTAGTCACATGGAATGGGTTTAATGGGAGGAGTAATGCACCTAATGCTTTTAATGAACTGAAAGGCTAGCATGGATATCATTTTGCTCGCCATCTAAAACATGTATGAAAACAAGAATAATCCCCAACTCCAAAACCCCAAAATCCCATAATTTCAGTACCCTTGACCCTAACCCCATCCCTCCTCTTCCCACCACTGTTCCCCCGTCCCCAGTAAAAATAGATATTTAATCAAAAAAATTATATATAAAAATAATAGGAATAAATAATAAAAATTCTAACTCCTTGCTAAGATATTTTCTAAAGTTTGAAGAGTCTAAATAAAATTCTTGCTTCTTAGATATATTTTTTAAAAAAAAAATTATGGAGCTTTTTTTATTTTGCCTTTCTTCTAATTTTTTCTATAAATTTCTTTCGATCTTTTCTAAAATTTAGGGAGGGATCTACTTTCTCTCTTTTCTATTCAATAGGTGTTGCATTAAAGCTCCAAGGAGAGCTGATGTGGCAGAAGAGGGACGTCGGCCGGGTCATCGAGACATCACAAGAGATCTATAAAAGAAGCCTACTCCGATGCTTAAGTTAGTCAGAAATTGAGCACAGTAAGAGAGAGAGAGTATGGCCTAATGTAGCATTATGTGTGCGTATCTTTTAGGATCTCCTTATTATCTTTATATAGAGAGATGCCGGAGTTTGATATGTATGGACCCATAGGTTGTCAGGATGGAGAGTCCATTCACTAACTAGATTGTTAGTTATGGGTGTCTGTTATATGATGTGACTATGTTCTAAGAGTTTGTTGGAAGATTCCATTTAATTACCCCCGTGATGTAATTGGTCGGCGGATTGAGATCAACCCACGGTTGAGGTGCCACCCTAATCAAATTTGCATCAAGATGGACTATGGGATCTTGTTCTTTGTGGTTGGTGGGATCCTGATTTTGGAATCAGTAGGAGTCCGACCATTGGGTCAGATAGACTCCAATAAGATTATTCCACCTTGGCTCTTCATGGCAGTCTTGATGAGTCATCGATTGGTGCTATCGGTGCTAGTCTGATGGTGCTATGTTGATGTCTTCGGCATACGGCCAAGGATGATGCCTAGGTCGGCTCCAATAACATATGATGTTTGCCGATTGGAGCTCATCTCGATATTGCAGTTGATTCGAAGAGGATGCTTGAGAATGAGTCTCGAGGACAATGACCAAGGTGGTACAATCCCATAACACTGGCCCCCCACTTCCAGGATCGATGCTGTTGTCTCGGGCAAAGGGAGTAGTATTCCTGGGTTTGACTCTTCAGTATATGTTTGAGTTGGTAAATCTGAGTTGTTCAAGTGTGAGCGAACTGCCTTGTTGCTTTGTCTTCTTGGTTGTTGAACTGTGAGTAAATTCTCGAATTTTACCCAGTTGCAAGCATCATCTAATAATTGATCTTCTTCTACATGATTGGGTATCTTTTGAAGTTTAGCCTTTCAATAGCCACTTCATCCGAAGTTATTCTCCTTGAAGGGGGACTGTTTCAGAAGTTATGCTTTTGCCAATGCAAATTACCAAAGTCAATTCTGACTTTAGTTGCTAGAATTTTTGCCAAGTCATTGGCTTCGGTTGAAATCCAAGCTTCGTTAACTAACATCAAAATGTTACCAAGGTGTTTTGATTCTCCCCATTAGAGGTCATAAGTCAAGATCGTATGTTGCCCAATGAAGACTTCCAAGGTCTATTCCAAACTGACTATTTGGCTACATTTTTGCCAAGTCATTTTTGTCCATTGATTTTTAAATTCAAAGTTTATCGTTGGATCATTTCTGAGACATTCGCTTGTGAAAGTCCTAACTTGGATCAGGACATCTCCTTATCCTTGATCGTTTCTGAGGCATTTGGATTATGGAAGTCCTAACTTGGGTTAGGATATCTCTTTATCGTCGATGCCATCCTGAACAAAATTCGAAGATCTTAGCCTGAATCAAGATATCTTCGAGGGATCGATTCACCAATCTAGTCGATGGAGTTCAGTATGATGCCTGAATGTCCTGTGGTTGTTGTTATACTTGTCTCATAACCGAGGATATTCAGTAGTCGTCGTTGTTGTCCACTTGACTTGTCATGGGGACGAGGAGCATCAAATGGCTGAGTGGGATTTCTAGAAGGTTAGCCCCTTAGTCATCGCCTCGATCCTCTATTCGACTCGTCTGGAGATGAGGAGCGCCGATTGATCATGAGGGGTTCCTGGAGGGTTAGCACCGTTGTTGTCGACCTTGGCCTCTACTCGGCTCATCTATGGATGAGGAGCATCAGGTGGCCATATGAGATCCCTTGAGGGTTATCTCCTATCATCGTCATCCTCGATCTTTGCATGACTCATCTATGGACAAAGAGCGCCAGGTGGCTATGTGAGATCCCTCGAGGGTTATTCCCATATAGTCATCATCATCCGACCTTTTTGACTTATACAAAATCTATATGAATTTGAAGAAGGATAATTTCGTTACTAAAAAAAATGAATAACTACAAGTCTTACTGGCAGTATATTTAGAGGTTTTTGATATTTTCAGTTTGAGGAATAGGAGTGCTATCAACTCGGTTCTCTGCCCCCTGCCAGCTCTGAGGCTTGAGATCATATTAATCACACCAACTGTTGGTGATTCTTGTTGTTGTCCTCATCGATCTAGTGCTAAGGTGGCTCCTTAAGTGCTCAGTTACGCTACTTTTAAACATATTTATTGAGGTAACCTCTTCAGATGAGAGCCTCAATCTCGTTCTTTAGTTGGAGGCACTTCTCGATATCATGACCACAGTCATGATGGAAGTGACAATACTTCCACTTGCTCCATCGAGTTGATGGGGTCCGCATTGGCAGTGGTCGATGTAAGCACTCTTTAGCCTCGATCTCTATAAGGATCTTAACTCGAAGGGTAGTCAACGAGGAATAGTTGTTATAGCATCGAGACAGACTCTTCGACCATGGGGCTTTCGCTGGTCGTGACGATTTTGCTTCAGTTTGGCTCGGACGTGCATCCTTCCATACATGCTTCTTCTTGTTGGAGGTTTGATCTTTCTGAAGCATGATCTGGCTCTTTTCGGTCTGCATGTACTTGTGGGCTCAGACCAGAAGATCGGTATCATCCCTCAGATATGTCTTATCGAGGGAGTAGATGAGGCATTCGTTGTGGAGGCCTCACTTCAAAGCCAAAATAGTGATGACTTTATCCAGGTTGTGCACTTCTAATGCAGCTATGTTGAATCATGTTGCATAATTATACAGAGACTCTCTTTTTTTCTGACGGAGGGAGAAAAGGCTATCCAAAGTCTTCGATTGGATCCAGCTATTTTCAAAGTGAGCAACAAACTGACGTTCGAGTTGCTCGAAGGTAGGGATGGACCATGGTTGAAGCTCGGAGTACTAAGTTCACAATGCCTTCTTCAGAGTTATATGAAAGGCGAGGTAGAGGAGGGCATTCGAAGCACCCTAGAGCATCATGAGGATTTTGTAGCTCTCTAGATAATCTAGCAGATCAATGGAGCCATCGAATGGTTCCACCATCAGCATTATGAACTGACTCGAGATCGGTTCCTGAAGGAAGGAGCAGACGAAGGGTGGCAAAGAATTGAAGCCAATGACCTCATTGTTCCCTCCACCACCCACCTGGATCTCGATCAGTCGGTGCTCAATCTCATGGATCTACTTGAGGTCCTCCTCCTGATATGATCATTAGGGCGAATAGCCCGATGTCGAGTCTCCTACAGAAGAAATAGGGGATCATCGGTGTTGTCTACCATGGGCAGACTCACAGTGGAATGGCGATCGCCGATAGGCTAAGGTCGATTGGTGTGCATTTCTTGAGGAGGATTCTCTAGGACCAAAGATTGATTCTGATGGCTATGCCGAGATGGCATCACCTAAGGGTCGAAGTGAAGTTGCTGCTGCTGCTCTGTGGCTTGCTGTAGATATTGATGATGTTTGTTAGCATTTGGATCCGATGGATCAGGTCGCCAAATTGTTGAGGGGCCACCATCACGGATAGCTACAGTGATCCTACTGGCCTGTGAGAGGTAGACAGCTGGGTGGCTCTACCTCAGCTTCCTCGGAGAGACTGTCCACAAAAAGTGATGGAGTTCTTGCGGCGAGATATTCTCTCTTTTAGATAAGGTTGCTGGTGGTCCTTCCTCTAGCGTCAAACTATTACGCCAAAACTTTGGAGAGAGCTGATGTGGAGGATGGATGTTGATTGGGTCATTGGGAAGCTATGGGAGACCTGCAAAAGAAGTCCACTCACACCAGGTAGGGTGCTCCGGTGGGAGACTCTTCAATGCTTAAGTTAGCTGGAGCTTGAGCATAATAAGAGAGAGAGTATGGCCTAGCATGGCATTATGTGTGCACGTCTTTTAGAGTCTCTTTATTACCTTTATATAGAGAGGTATCAGAGTTTATTATGCCTGAACTCATAGGTTGTTAGGATAGGGAGTCCATCCACTAACTAGGTTGTTAGTTGTGGATGTCTATTATATGATGTGGCCATGTTCTGAGATTTTATTAGAAGATTCCATTTAATTATCCATATGACCTAATTGATTGATGGATTGAGGTCGGCGCACAATCGAGGTGCCATCCTGATCAGATCTACATCAAGATGGATCCTATGGGAACTTGTCCTTTGTAGTTGGAGGGATCCCAATTTTGGGATCAGTAGGAATCCAAGCATTGGGTCAGATGGACTCCAGTGAGATTATTCCACCTTCTCTCTTCATGGTGGTCTTGATGAGTCATCGATTGGAGCTATCGATGCTAGTTTGATAGTGCTACATTGATGTCTTTAGCACATCACCGTGGATGATGCCTGGGTCAATGCCAGTCTCAGATGATGTTAGCCGATTGGAGCTCATCTTGGTACTGCAGCTAATCCAAAGAGGATGTCCGAAGATGAGTTCTGAGGACAACGACTGAGGTGGTACAACCCTGTAATAATAGGTATAGAGATGATCTCATTATATCATAAGGATCTGCTTGAGATATGGTAATTAGTTGGGTCTTTCATGCATGTAATGGTCCAATGGTCCACATAAGCATACCATCACTACAACAAAAATGATCATGAGTGATATTTTTAAGTGACATTATAGGTAAAAAATGCTACAGATATTTTTTCAATTTTTTTATGATATTTTTTTATGTACCATCTTAAGATGGTATCAGTAATTAATTATAAATAGCAAGCTCTTAACCACCAAGTTGCAACTTATTTTATGAGTATATAAAATTAGTTTATTTAACTTATTAACATATATTTATGTCATTAAATAAGTAATGCTAAAAGTATATATGTACAATAACATATTTTATAGAATTGATATGACTAAACTAAACTCTTTATAAAAATTAATAATTTAAGATTTAGCAATAATTTTCTATAATATCGTAAGTTATGATATTATTTACTAGCATATTAGTCACATATCATGATAGCAATTTTGGTTTCTGGCACTTCCAAGTAACATGTCGTAAAATACTAACTTAAAATGCTCAGACATCGATGCGAGAATGAGCTGAATGTGGACGGCCAACTCGGTGCATGATTTGTGGGTATTATGATAAGACAAGCACTTAACCAAACTAACATTCATTAATATGCAATTTAGTTTGTTTTCAACTTCAAAAGTTAATTGTCTTAAGTAGATCTTTCTAGCCTATCAAAATCTTTTGTGTATCCAAAGTTCCAACTAGTTTAGTTTCCTCCAGATTTGTCTCTAGTCACATTGACTTTTTTTTTTTAGGGAGGGTGGGGGTTGTGTTGCTGCCAACTCCCATGCCTGAGGTCGAATTGCCAAGGTGAGGAAGTCATGATGGGATGGCTCCCAAACTCCTATTAAAAAATCTACAAAAAGGTCCCATCGAGGTATTCTCTGGCAAGGACCCTCAATCCAATGCTTAAGTTAGGAGATGGAGAATAAGAAGAAAGAGAGAAAGGCTTGCGAGAGCTTACCTTGAGGATCCTTATGCCCCTCTATTTATAGAGAAAAAGTTAGAGTCGTACGTGCCATGAAGTCTGATGGGTTTCTGATTATTGTGCATGGATTAGGCTGGCGAAGAGTTATTTTTATTCAAGGCATGATCCGATTGCAGAGATACTCTTCCTTATTTGGACATTGCTAAGTTGGAAGAGGGGTAGATTCTGTCAACGAAAGAGACTACAAATTTTAGTTGAAGGTCAGCTTGGGCCGACTTGAAAGTACTTCATCCACAGCTGAGGTGACCACCTCGGGAAGAACCGAGGTCCGAGCTGTTGTCTATTGTTCCTTGCAGACTCATTTTGGTTTTAAGGCATATATATGACACCTTTTGGTCGGCCAGGAACATTCTCTATGCTCATTGAAGTCCAATCTCCAGTGTCTTTGGTTGGTGCCGAGGATACGATTGGTCGAGGCCCAGGCAGAGATCTACAATAGGTAGGAACATGGGTGGGTTAAATGGAAGGAGTAATGCACCTAATGCTTTTAATGAATTGGAAGCCTAGCATAGATATCAATTCTGCTCGCCCTCTAAAGCACATAAGAAAACAAGAATAATCCCTAGCCTCAAAACTCTAAAATCCCAATAATTTCATTATCCATACTCCTAACCCTAACCCTATCCCTATCCCTCCTCTTCCCTCCCTTTGTCCCTGATAAAAGTTAATATTTAGTCAAATAATTTATATATATATAACTAATAGGAGTAGACAATAAAAATTCTAACTCTTTGCTAAGGGATTTTCTTAAGTTTGAAGAGTCCAAATAAAATTCTTATTCCTTAGATTTTTTTTGTTTAAAAATTTTCTTCTTCCTCTTCTTCTTCTTCTTCTTCTTCTTCTTCTTCTATTATGGAGCCTTCTTATTTTTATTTTTTTATGATTTTTCTATAAATTAGTCCTTAGATTTTTTTTTGTTTAAAAATTCCCTTTCTTTATTTTTTTGAAGGCTTCTTATTTATTTCTTTTTTCTAATTTTTTTCTATAAATTTCTTTCAATGTTTTCTAAATTTTAGGGAGGGCCCTAACTTTCTCTCTTTTTTTTGTTTGATAGGTTTAGAGATGATCTTATCTTATGATGAGGGTCCACGTGAGATATGATAACTGGTTAGGTCTTTCATGCATGTAATCATCCAATGATCCTCATAAGCACACCATTTTTACTCGCCCCTTGAAAATCAAAAGCTTCTTTGTCCAAGAACTATATATGTAACATACAAGGCTACAATCCAAGGGTCATACAAATTATTGCTGCTGAAATCGATCGAGATCAGAAGATGGACGTCTAGTCCTCATACAGAGATGTCGGTGCTGGAGTGACCTACAAAATAAGTCCTAAATCGAAAGTTGTAGCTCCAACGAAAATTTTCCAATGCTTAATTTAGAAAAATAGAGAATAAATGAGCAGCAACGGATTCTCTTAAAGGGATTCGATTGGACTTACTTGGATCCTCGAGACTTCGGTTGTTTATATAGAAGGATGTTGGATAGCTGGATTGTTAGCTGTAAGATTACACGATCTCGAGATTGTCGAGCCGTTAGATATGTCAAACTAGATAAGATAATTCAGTGTTTAATCGTTCCCATGAGATCAGAGGAGATGGTTACGTCAGATCCTATCTATTTGGGATGGATAGCTATTACACATATTGAAGAGATAAGTTGGCTGAGGTGACGTAGGCGGCTCATACATAGGTTAGACCTTATGGATGCCTCAGCTCAATATGATGATGGACTTTTTAGCTTATACGATGGTCAGCAGTCGTATTGATGATCCGAGAACTTGAGATATCTTATGATGTAACGCTGATCTGAGGTGCTCACGGTAACCACCGTAACACTACTTTCTAGTTCTGAGTCTAAAAATCAGATAAAAAGAGTACTTCAAAAGTACCTCGGATCCAATACCACATGCTTCCGCCATCACTCCTACCTTCATCCAAGGGTTTGATGATTACAAGGCGTCTGCTGAGGATAATGCTCCATCGATGGATAAAAATTGAATCAGCTCATCCGGATGGTGAGGAGGTGAAATCCTCAATGAATGAAGATCAGACTAGCTCACCTAGCCGATCCGATGCTCCATGGATTGCAGAGGGACGTCCCTCCTCATCTTCTTCTTTTCTTCCTTATTTTCTTCTCTTGTTTGCAAGATGGTGCCTAGAACAACCATCCTCTCTTTATAAAGTGTTCAAAATACTAGCTTTTCTTTGTAAAGTGCTTGGAGCACCAGCTTTTTCTTTATAAAGACTTTAATAAATAAAAAGAAATGCTTTGTTTTGTAAGTCTTTGCTTTGATTCCAACTTTAAATTTGCATCTGTGAATTTTATAAATTTTGCTCGGCTCATAGAGAACATCACAAGTAGATGCTCAGATCAGTATGAGAACATACTTATTGCTCAGCTCGGCATAAGTAAGAATCTGAATAGCTTAGATCAGTATGAGAAAATGCTCAGTGCTCAGCTCAATATGAGTAAGATTCTAGGTAGCTCAGCTTTAGCATAAATATATTTAGAACAACTTCAATTAAAGTGAACATATTTAGAGCGATTTGGAACAACTTGAATATAGTTCGACCGTCCATGGATCTTAAAGCAGTTTGGAACAACTTGAATATAGTTCGGCCATCCATAGATCTGAGGCATCATAATAATCATCTCAATATTACCCCTACTCCTGAGTCTGAGATAATACCTCAGACAGAAGGAGTACTATTGAAATAATGCTTTTGACCATATATTGTCTGTCTTTTTATTCTTATTTTGAAGAGGTAGTGTGTGCCGGTGGTGATTTTGTACCTATGGTATCTAGGGCTCTTCAGCAGTATTTCAAGGGTCTGATTAGTTATCTCTCATGAGTGACGTTGCGTGCCTACGGCGATCTTATGCCTACGATATCTAGCAGTTCTCGTCTTTACGTGAGAGGCAGTGTCTGCCAGCGGCAAGCTTGTGTCTATGACATTTTACACTCTCAGTGGCTTTCCAAGAGTCTGATTAGTTATTCCTCATGAGTGGCATTGTGTGCCTGCAGTGATCTTGTGCCTATGACATCTAGCACTTCTTGTCTTCGTATGAGAGACAGTGTGTGCCAGTGGCGAGCTTGTGTTTGCTGCCTCTTACACTCTCTGCAGCATTCTAAGGATCTGATTAGTTATCCCTCTGGAGGTTTTCTCAAGGGTCTCCATCCACTTCTCACGCGACTCAGACTCTGTAGGGGTCTGATAAGTTAGCCCTATCTCAAAGTCATCGAGGTCTTCTTGAGGGTCTGGTAAGTTAGTCCTCACATTAGTTGATCGTAGTTATAGTTCAGGATCTCAAGTAGAAGGAGAAGGCAACTCTTGGAGGACTCGGGTGCCTATCGCAAATTGATGGCCCTATAAATTTTATTTTCATGAAAAATATTGTTACATCATTGATAATATATGCAGAGGTTCATCGAGTTTGATGGTCTGAAAATTGAAGTTCCATCAAGCTGCTTTAGCCTATAAGTTTCTAAACGTATCACTTCATCTACTCGATAAGGACCTTCCCAGTTGAGCGATAGCTTCCTTTGTACGGTAGGCTGTGAGACTTCGGCTCGCCGCAGCACCAGATCACCAGCTTGAAACTCTTTTAGCTTAACCCAAAAGTTGTAATATCTGGCCACCCGCTGGCAGTAGGCAGTCATTCTAACAGCAGCGCATTCTTTACTCTCCTTGATCAGATCAAGATTGACATGGAGCCACACTGAATTGGTGTCCTCATTATATTCCTCAACCTTGAGAGAGGGAAGTCCAAACTCCACGGGAATAACTACCTCAATCCCAGAAGCCAAGTTGAAGGATGTTTCAGCAATTGGAAGCCTCTGAGTGGTCCGAGGCAGTTTGGCTCTTGACAAGCATGCAATCAATATACACCTCTCTATGTTGCGGCCGAGCTGATCTCTGAAGATTTTGTCCACCAACTGCTGATAGGTGGCCCCTGCATTTTTCAGACCAAAAGGTATTACTCTGTAACAATAGAGTCCACGATCAGTAACAAAAACTATTTTCTCCTCATCCTCAGGCACCATGCGGATTTGATTTTAGCTCACAAAAGCATCCATGAAGCTGAAGAGCTCATGGCACGAGGTGGCATCTACTAATTGGTCGGTCCGAGGTAAAGGATAGCTGTCCTTAGGACAGACTTTGTTGAGGTTGACAAAATCGATACACATGCACCATCTTTCGTTTGCCTTCTTGACCTCACCATATTTGCTAGCCAGTCTGGGTACATGACCTTCTAAATGAAACTGATTTTGAGCAGCTTATCGACTTCCTCAGCTATGGCCTTTTGACGCTCCAAGATAAAACTCCGCTTCTTTTGTTTTACTGACCAATAGGCTGGGTCCACCCTTAGGTGATGGGATATCACCTCAGAATCGATGCCGGACATGTCCGCAGTAGACCAAACAAAAAGATCCACATTCTTCTACAAAAGATTAATTAGCCGGTATTTGGTTACCTCATCTAGATGTGAGCTGATTTTCATCATTTGGCTCAGATTCTCTTTCTTTAACAGGACATCTAAAAGGTCCTCAATTAGTTGGGGGCGTCCGTTAATCAGGTCCTCCCTAGCACCCAAGCCTATCGGGAGCTTGGGTTGGATCTCTATCGGGGCCGGTTGATTCTCTACTCTTAGCTTGACAGTAAAGTATTCACGAGCCATGGCTTGGTTGCCTCGGATTTATCCCACTCCGTGTTTGGTCTAAAACTTCACCATCAGATGGCGGCTTGAGACGACAGCTTTCAAAGTCCACAACCTAGGATGGTCGAGGATGGCGTTGTAAGTTGAGGGTAGCTTGACCACCAGAAAGTTAACTTGAATTGTCATTCACTTTGGTGGGGTTCCCACAGTGAGAGATAACTTAACTGACTGGGTGTAAACCATATTTGAGTGAAGACAGAAAAATATAAAATATCTATTGAGCTTTCATTTTTATAAAGATACGGTATACATTAAAATCAATGATGTTCGCTGTTACAACCACCGCATCATTATGTGGGGTAAGCACACCCTCTGCATCATGCTCGATAAAGGTGATGACCTCCTTCTGCTCCTCTTCAAGTCTCGGCTTTTTCACACCCGAAGACTCCCCTAACCCAAACGATCCTCTAGTAATCATGTAGATTTTTCATCATAAGGGTCGCTCTTCTTCTACCACTTGCCCTCTGACCTGCTATCGCTCCTGCCGCACTGGCACTTGCTACGATTGAGGCAGAGAAAGAGGCTGCTGAGGTAAAGGGTGTGGCTGCTGAATCCTTGGAGCCCGACGTTGAGGGACCGCTTTCTAGACAAAATGATTCAGCCATCCCTATCTGACAAGTCTCTCGATCTCGTCGTGAAGCTGGTGGTAGTCTTTAGATTCGTGACTATAGTCACGATGGTAAAAATAGTATTTATTCGGATCTTGACGGCGTTCCAACCTTATTTTTATCAGTCGAGGCTCCGGTAACTCAGATTCTACTTGTAACAACACCTCGCTTCGATGAACAATCAGGGGCATATAGTTATTGTACTACCCAGGAGGTGATGGTCGCCGAACCTTTCTTGGAGGACTTCGGGATTGATGGTTTCGACCCCCATTATTCTGCCTCTGGGGTGGAGACTGAGAGCATTGGCGGCTTTTCTCCTCTCGTCTTGGATGGCGCTCCTTACTGGATCCCACTGCGGCTGAACCGACAGGAGTATCCTCGACAAAGGCCTCTTCCATGCGGACATACTTCTCCGCATGGACAAGCATATCCGAAAGATCCTGAGGATAAGTCTTAATTAGTAACTTTTTAAGTCATTCTTCAGCAAACTGCTCATCATCGCGGCCATCGTGGTCGATTGGTCTAGGTTTTGGACCTCTAAGGTCGCCACATTGAATCTATTTATGAAAGAGCGGATCGACTCACCCTCCTTTTGTTTAATGGTATGGAGGTAGTCGGACCGCTTGTACTGTCATCGATCGATGATGAAATGATCGATGAAAGATCGATACAAGTATTCAAAGAAATGGATAGATATCGACTTCAAACTCGAGTACCACTGTCGAGCAGCTCCTTCAAGGATTAGAGAGAATGTTTGACAGAAGATTGTATCTGATGCTCCCTAAAAGAGCATGGCTACCTTGAAGGTCTCCACATGATCAGTCAGGTCGGTAGTTCCATCATAAATCTCCAGCTGAGGCAGTTTGAAGTGCAGGAAGAGTGGTTCCTGCATAATCCTCGGGACGAAGGGCTGTTGGCTTTATGCCCTTCGTAAGGCAGCACCGAGGAGCCATTATTGTTAAGGACCTTTATTATTTTCTGACCTAATTATTGGTCGAGCTCCTAGAACCATCTTTCAAAATCAACTTCACGGACGATACCAACCTCGAAGTGCAGATGAGATTGGCATTTGGGGGTTGAGTAATGGCCCGACTGTAGACTTAGAGATCACCGTCTGACTGACTGTTGGGCCCTAGAATGACTTTAATGAGTCAACCTCCTCTTCGAACTTCAAGGAGGCATCTACAGCTCTGATTGAAGTGGTGGCTGTAGAGCCGCAGTCAAAGCAGGATTCTAAGGGGATGTCGCTGCAGAAGGCACAGGTAGCACCATCGAGGGAACAATATGACACACTACTGTAGGAGATGTAGGGACAACCTGGAGAGACTGTGGTGCTGTCTAAAAGGGTTCAAGAAAGGTCTGGATCGCTTGGATTGTGGTCGTCAGATGTTGAACTTGTTGGAAGAGCTTACCGAATTGGTCAGCCGTGACTGACATCGGCTGGGCCGATTGAACCGATGGAGGGACGATCGATTGAACTGACAGAGAGATTTTTGACGCCAGCAGTTGAACTTGATTGTCAGTCTGACTGGTCGTCTGTCAGGAAGCGACAGCATTGAAAAGTCAGAAAGATGTTCGCCTTTGAGCCATGAATGCGAATGTAGCCATTCTTCTATCTGTTGCTGCTGAAATCGATCGAGATCAAAAGATGGATGCCTGATCCTCGTGCAGGGATACTGACATTGGAGTGACCTGTAAGATAAATTCCAAATCGAAGGTTGTGGCTCTGACGAGGACCCTCCGACACTCAAGTTAGAAAAGTAAAGAACAAAGGAGCAGCAACGAATTTTCTGAGAGAGATTCGATTGGACTTACTTAGATCCTCAAGGCTCTGATTGTTTATATAGAAGGATGTCGGACAGCTGAATTGTTACTGTGAGATTGCACGATCTCGAGATTATCGGACTGTTGGACATGTCAAACTGGATGAGATAATTCAGCCCTTAATCGCTCCTGCGAGATCAGAAAAGATGGTTATGCTAGATCCTATCTATTTGGGATGGACAGTTGTTGCGCACATTAAAGGGATAAGTTGACTGAGGTGACGTGAGCAGCTCATACACAGATTAGACCTTATAAAAATCTCAGCTCAATATAGAGATGGACTCCTCAGCTCATATGACAGTCAACGTTTGTATTGATGATCCGAGATCGTGAAATATCTTGTGATGTAGCGCTGATCTGAGGCGCTCATGGTAACCACCATAACACAGATTATTATCACCAATGATACAATTCAGGTCCAATGTGGTGTTTTGATTTTGTGTGTTAACTAATTGCTCTTATCAATCTCATTGGTTTGATGTTAACATTAAATTATGTTTATCAAATATAAAGCTCTTGCCTAACGATCGCTTCTTTGATTATCAAAACATGTCCCTCGAGCTTTTTTGACTATTGGTTATTGAATTTGAAGGATATTTTTGAATGTTTTGAATAAAGATTAAGAAATATAGTATTATGCCCCCAACTCGAGATCGCAAGTCTGGAGTCGCGACAACCACCACATATTAATGAAGAACTCTTTCCACAAGCATGCAAGGTATTCAAAAAAATAATATCATTGTATCATAGTGAAATTCATAATAAATTTAGTCTAAAATTTAATTAACCAAAATTAACTTTAGTCTCTCATAAAATTTTAATAATATTCGAAGATCTTACGTCAATTATACTCAAATAATAATCTTGTAAAAATATTATAATAAATTTATATTATCGACTTTCGCTTCTAGCTCACTTTCAAAATAGTACCGATGTCTATAATTATAAATATAAATCTAAAAAATAAAAGAGAGAGGTAATAAACTCGACAATCCAGTAAGTAATGAATATCTCAATTAGATATTGCATATATTATCATAAGATATGATGTTCAAAAATAATATCATAAATGAACATAAAATATATTTCAAGCTTACTTAAATAAAATAAATATTTTTAATATTTATATGCATACATAATCATAAATTCAGTTTGAATAAAAAAATATATAACTCAACAGTCTGAACTACGATCGATCAGTAGTTCAAATAGTGATCATTTTGCCTTTTCCATTGTGCTTTGATATTTGTGCTTCACAGCTTCTTCGAGTGATCACTGAAGAATGAGTGGGATGTAGCAGTCGGTGGTGCTAGAGGGGATGGTGGGCAACCCAGAGAACTGCCAAGGGGGCTCGTAGGGGGGAGGATGGCCAAATTCGGCATGGAGGAGGGTGGGGAATGGGCACCCGATTTGGGTCTCACCAGAACCATCACTAGAGGAGGAGGAGCTCGTCCGACGGTTCTTAGAGGTGGTGGAGCCCCCAGAGGAGGTGTAGGTGGAAATGTAGGGGCTAGCAGCTTCGATGAAGGTGGCCAAAAGCCGCGATCCATATGTAGCGATGGAGACTATGATTAGGGAACTCTGGCGAAAGGGCGTGAAGGGGGAGGTGACGGGCTTCAATCTGGAGCTCGACCACCTCTTGCTTCGATTTGCGGTGGCCGAGGAAAAGGATGTGATCCTCGGATGGCCTTGGGTGATCGTCAACCAGACTCTGGTGGTGGAACCATGGTGGCCAAGGTTTCTTCCTTCGGAGGAAGCAATATATCCGGTTGGCTTTAGTATGGGTGCAGCTGCCACGACTCCCAATGGAGCTCTAGGAGGAGGTGGTGATCCGAAGCATCTTTCACTGGGCTGACGAGCCAGTGACTATGGATGCATGCATGGCAGAGTGAAGGTGGCTCAGTTTTGCTCGAGCCTACATCCGGCTTGACCTTGGCTGGTTATTGAGGCCAGGGGTTTTAATCGACCGATCGAAGGGCCCCCGATGGTAGAGGTTCATGTATGAGAACCTCGACGGTGTTTGTTTTTGGTGCAGCCAATTCCACGTGCCGACTGGGTGCCCGTTGGGCTGAGAAGAGGGGAGCTCTATGGTTGGGCTTCGATCAAACAACATGGTCTGAGTTGGCGAAGATGAGATGCTGGGGCCATGGGTGGTCACCGTTCGGTGGTGGCTACCTAGGCCGGAGGCAAGTGGGATGGGGAAGGAAGGGATCGAGTCAAATCAGGCCCTAAGAGCAGAACCTGAACCGATCCAATCTGAGAACGAGTCAACTCAGGGCGGTGCGAACCGAGTTAACCCGATAGTGAATTCCAACGGTTGGATCAAGCCAATTAAGATTGTACGGTGGCAATCACCCCTCCGACCAATGGCTAGATCGCAAGGAGGGGGTAGCATGGAGATTCATGTGGGCCTAGGCATGGGCTTGGGCGCAGAGATGAGCCTGGGCACTGAAGGGGGTCTTTTAGCCTGCCAACAGATTCAGCCTATTGGTGGTGGGCCATGTAAGAGGGGAGGGCCCGAGCACTGAGGGCCCATTTGGGCTGCGATCTGGCTCGACAAATCCTGTTGGGGCGGGCTCTAGCGAGCCCAGCCCAATGAATTTGATGTGGCCTAGGCGCTTGAGAAGCCAAAGGGCCGAGGAAAAGGGCCCAATGACTGTAAAAAGGGCCCTTCAAAACTGCACAGGGCCAAGGACAAGGGCCCAGCTTGTCCAGAGGACCAGATGGAGGTGGTTGCCTCCTCAGAAGGCCTTGGGGTCTTCTTCTTCTCAATCGGAGCCCCAAGGGATGGGGAATCAACTACGCTTCAGACAAGTATGCCTGTAGCAAACCAGGGCTACCCAACAACGGCAGTGCACTCTGAGCAAGGGGTGGTGGCCGAGATGGTTGGCAGCCAAGTTTCCATGTCGGATGGCCAGGGCTTGGATCTCAACGAGGCTGTGGTCTAGTTGCGGCAGGCCCCCCAAGGAGAGGAGGGGAGGTTAGACGATATGGATGGACTCTTCAATAGTTGGGCTGAAAGTCGATGCTCAGATGGAAGGGGGTACTAATGTGGAGCCCCTTCCTTGCCAACCTTCCTAATAAGGCTATTGATTTGGAACACCCAGGAGAGAAGCCCTCATTCCAGATGACATTCAGAAGGATCATACAGTAACACAGCCCAGAGATCTATGTCCTGATTGAGACCTGACTGTCAAGGACAAGCCTTGCTTGGGCCGAAAGATGGATTTCGTCGATATGGAGCACTATGCGGTGGAGTCTAGAGGTCTGTTTGGAGAAATCATGGTAATGTGGCATCGTGGCTTGATCAAGATGGATGTTTTCTACACATATGAGCACAAGTTATTTTAGTAATCTTGGAGTAGACAACGTCCCTTGGCTTCTATCCGGCATCTACACAAGCACTGAGTACAAGAAGCAGAGGGTTCTTTGGTCCGAGACTGATGATGTAGGGCTTATCTTCTCTCATCACTGGAGACTTTAACTATATTTTGCGGCCCTATAAGAAGATGGGTGGCAGACAGTATGTAGATACTATTGACTCCAGAGAGTTTAGAGAGTTCATCGACGACTTGGGCTTATCTGACCTTGGTTACACCGGATCCTGGTTCACTTGGTGTAACAACCATCTTGGGGGAGTTAGGGTTTGGGAGTGGATTGATTGAATGCTTGCTACCACCGCCTGGCTCCAATGGTTCCCTAGCCATCAGGGACAGCACCTTTTGAGGATCGCTTCAAACTACTATCTGCTTCTCATTACTACTGATAGTCCATGATTGCCCAGAGCTCTATTTAGGTTTGAGAAGTTCTAGATATTCTATCCGAGATTGTGAGATCTGATCAGGAAGGTTTGGAGGATGCTAATTCATGGTGATGCGAGATATTGAATGACCAGGAGGCTCACACTGGCGAGGTGTAGACTCATCCGATAGAACCATCTTGAGGTTGGAGATATCTTTAGATGGCTTAAGAGGATAGAGGCAGATATTATGGTGCTGTAGAGGAGAGAGGACCAAGAGGGAGGCCTTATGGAGCCTGATCTGAGAGAGTTTCGCTGTAAGCTCTTGGAGCATCACTCTCTATTGAGACAGCAGAAGATTTTTTGGAGGTAGAACTTCAGAATGCAATAGATCAAGGAGGGTGACCGCAATACCAAGTTCTTTCATTAGCCTACGATGATTCGAAGTTCAGCCAACCGTATCAGATAGCTAAAGGAGAGCGACGGTAGGATGGTGGCAGACAGTGAGAAGATCAGAGATCAAATTCTTCAATTCTTTAGATCCCGTTGGATAGCCTCGTTGGGTAGGGATGACCACCTCTAGGGGTCCCACCCTATTTGCAGCATCTCTGATGAACAGAATATGGCCTTGATTTGTCCAGTATCTATTGTTGAGGTGCGTGGAGCCCTTTGTTCCCTTGGTGAGGATAAAGCCTCAGGATCGGATGCCTTTCCTCCCCTCTTCTTCCATAGATACTAGCTGATTATCGATGGTGAGGTGACTTAGGTAGTGCAGATGATCTTTGTTGCCAGAGGCATCCCGAAGCAGTAGAAGAGGACTCTAATCGCCCTCATCTTGAAGAGACCTAATTAGTCGGCTCCAAGGCACTTCAAACCAATCAGCTTTTGTACCACTCTCCATAAATGTGTGCAAGGATCTTGGTTGGATGTCTACAACCGATTATCCCGTGACTAAATAGCTAGGAGCAGGGTGCTTTCCTCAGTAGCCACTGCATCATTGATGATGTCCTACTCACCCGGGAGTTTATACATGACTTGCAGCGCACCCTCATTCGTCAGAGCTTGATGGCGATCAAGCTGGATATAGGGTAAGCATATGACCAAATGAGCTGGTAGTTTCTGTGCTGCACACTTCTTGAGTTCAGATTCCATGATAGATGGATCAACTGGGTCATAGACTATGTGGAGGTCCCAAGTTATGCCATTTTGATCAATGGTTTCCTGATGAAGTTCTTCCACTCGATGGACGGTCTTTGTCAAGGGTGCCCTCTCTGTCCCTACTTATTTATTTTATATGCTGATGCTCTTTCTTGTGCTTTTCGAACGATAATTTATGGGGCAGAGCTAGAGCCCTACTGACCTGTGCTAGGGATGTAGTTACTCTTGCATCTTCTATTTGCAAATGATTGCTTCTTATTGATCGAACTTTTATGAAGAATGTGGGTTGCTTCGCATCCATTGTCGAGGCCTACTATTGGGCATTGGGCCAGCTCATGACTCTGCAGATATCCACTATCATCTTCAGTTCCAAGATGAATGAATGATGAATGAAAAAAATCAATGAATGATGAATTTCTTCAAATTTAAAAACATGGGAAGAACTCTATTTTTTAGAATTATTAAAAAGATCAAATGATTTAGAAACATGATAAAAATCTTATTTCACATGAGGACCACAACTAGGAGGCCAGTCTTGTTTAACTAAAATTCTTCTTCTTCTAGTAGGAGCACGCCTTCTTTTGGGGCAGATTTTTTAAAATCTCATCCTAAAAAAAATCTTCTTCATAATTGCATGACTTTACTCACTTAAAATTTTACATTAAAGCATCCTTTCTCCAAATTTTTATTTCATTAGAATTGACTTCACCTTCTGAACATGACATGAATTTAGAAATATTACCACCATTAGAAGATATCATGACTAATATAAAAAATATAACTAAAAATTTAAAAAAAATAGTGAATTATTGAGAACTTTAGTAATTGAATACAAAAAATAATAGTAGAGAGAATTGGAGTAGGTATAGTAGAAAATGATGAATTGATGTGGTGAGAATGGAAGAGGAGGGGGCTATTTATAGGAGACTACTTAAGGGGTCAGGCTGGCACACGGACCTGACCTATGGATTGTGCTAGCTCAGGTCCTTATGGGCCATGCCAGGCCTGGGCCTCAGGCTGCAAAACCCCCAGTCCAGCCCAGTCCCCTCATATGTGCCGTGCCTAGCATGGCTCATTACTATAGTAAGTGGGCCATGCTAGGCATGGTCCAAGGACCTTATAATGGGCGGTCCTGCTCGGTGCTCATGCCTAGTGTCTGTCCATCGAATGCTGGAGAGAGCCTATTACCTTACTGAGGAGTACTATCGGTTCGACACTATAAGATAGTCCTTTGTCACCCTGAGTCTTTAGGGCTCCCTTATTGCGCATGTAGCGATCTGGAGGGTTCTTTTCATCGCTTGAGAGCCTTCCCCTTGGGGTTTATCAAGGTCAACTTTGATGGCAGTATCAGAGATGGTAAAAATGGTACAGGCTATGTCATCTAGGGCCTGAATTATAGACTTCTAGTGGCTGGGGGCTCACACCTATTTGAGCCGTCGATCTCAAGAGTAGAGCTCCAGGCAGCCTGGAAGGTCATCACCTATGCACCGCAGGAGCTGCATGCAGAGTGCATCTTCATGGAGGGTGATTTTGCCATAGTCAATGGCTAGATCTGGGATGAGATGAAGCAAATGGAAGCTCACCCGCTGCTTCATGACATCTGAGACTCCCTAGGTTACTTTTCTGCGACAGCTGTTCAATATGTCTATCGGGAGGCGAACAGCATCGTGAATTGGGTAGCTTCATTTGTTGCCGATCATATTGAAGATTAGTCATGGCACCATGAAGATTTGTGCCCACGGACATTTCGTGATATTTTGTATTCTGATTTTTTAGACTGCACTTGCATCAGAATGGCATGATTGTCCGCTTGTATCAAAAAAAAACTACGACCACTCTTATCTCTGTGGTAGGGCCCAAAATAAAAATAGCGAGCTCATTCTGAGTACTAATGCATAACCCCTATTAGCAGGATGCAAAATCCAATCCAGAGTATCAATGCATAACACTCATTGATGGGGTCCAGAGTCCAATACACAATCCCTATTGGCAAGGTCCAAAGTTCAATGCACAATCCCTATTAGTAGGATCTAGAACATAGTTAGGCTAAGAGCACAAATCCGATCTGTATCGAAGTATTTTTACAACATAACATATAGATATCATAATTTCACTGAACATATACATAGTCCATAATAAATCAATAAATCATAATATTTCATAAATCACTTATTATTCAAAATATAGTTTTATAAATCATGCATAATTCAAAAACTGATTATTTACTTTTAAAATAATTATGAAATATCTCAAGAAGACGATTCATTACTTATCTTTATAGAACATTGAACGGATAGATCCAATCAATCTAGAGCGAATTCTTCAAATCTATTATTCAAAATATATTCTTTGCATTAATTTTATTCTATAGCTAATGAAAATGAAATCTCAAATCAAAACCCCCACTTAGAATCAAATTAAAAATTAAGTGCATCTCATAGATTAGATTAGGATAGAGATGTTTCAAATCTAGAAATATCCTAATCTGATCAAGATGGGTGTCGTTATGCTATCCGATGACTACGGATTAAAATTCTCTTAATTAAGATCAGATTAGAATTATTGAAAGAAAATTTTTTATTGAATCAATCATAAAAAGAGAAATCCATAAAGAGGCAGAAACGATCTCGAGAGAGAAAACTCTAGAGAAAAAAAAATTATAGAGAGAGAGTATAGAAAGAGAAAATCAAATTTTTTAGAAAGAAAAAATGGACATCTAGGATGAGAGAAGGGAGAGAATCTCTCTCTCTCTCTCTCTTCCTTCTTCTTTTTTTCTTTTTCTTTCTTTTTCTTTTTCTTTTTTTCTTTTCGTTTCTTTTTTTCTTCTTCTTCTTCGTTCTTCCTAACGGAACAGGGGATTTACCACCCCCCTTAATTCTCGGAATAGGGGAGCTTATCCCCGGTGATGGTGGTGACCGGGAATGGAAGCCGAGGCGGCACAGGTGGGGGAGCGGCGGCTGGCGATCGGCGGCGATGACTGCGGCCGGAAAATCCAAGAAAATGGACGGAAAAACCAAACAAAACAGGGGAGTCGATCCGAGCGTCCTTTTGACCAAAATCAGATGGTTCACTGGCCAGAATCCATGCATTAAGGACTATGGAAGGAGAGGAGGGCAAGTCAAAGATTGCTGGGTTCTTACCTGGCTTCCGACGATGTTTCGGCTGAAATCCGCTGGTCACACTGACGGCTTCTGCGAGGAAAAACTCCAGCAGATCGGCGGCGTACTTCGTGAGCTTTGGCTTGGGATCGGAAGGGGGTGGAGGGGCTCTTAAATAGAGCGGAAAGGAGGTGCCAAACTTCTCCTTGGATTCGAATTCCATCGGTGAGTTTGTAAGGAAACAGTCCGAATACGATGGGAATTTTTCTTCCCATCGTATTCTTTCTCTTTTTTTTTTCAAATTTTTTTTTTCTGCTACTTTAAGAGGTGTGCGGGCTGATTTGATTGGATTGGGTATTACACATGGACATGGTTTCCAATTAACAGGCGGCAAGAGGAAGCTACATATAGGGGTACATCAGCGCTTTGAAGCTCTCATATTCTTCAGTATATCCATTTTTTTCACATTCTTAAGCTGCCGAGCTGGCTAAACCGGAAAAAAACAATATAAAACAGGACATAACTTTATTCTATAGAAGTTTTTTAATGAAAAAACAGATGTTTGGATCATCATAATAGGAAACAATGGACAAACATGATAAAATAATGAATGAAATGAAATAATAGGCGCAATGAAATAATAGTGCCATCATCTCATGGTATTATTGCACGTCTCATATGCACATGTTATACAAGAGAGAGAAAAATTTGATGAATAATGATTCATTATGGATGGCTTAGATTTGTCCATTGGCAATGGGTTATAGCCGGTCATATGCATAGTTGGTACCATAAATACCTCAAATTCTAAGATCATTTTTACAGTCAAAAAAATATGCAGGTCTGATAATTAAATCGAACTATAGAGGGCTCTTTTTGATTGCCCTTCTCTTCTGCCTCCATGCTGAGTAGCTTTTGATCACGAATACTACTATCCATGATGAGACCAAAATTTGGTGCACTGTTGTCCTCTCCTCTCCCTACTACTGCCAATTTCTTTAGGAGCTCTATAAAGTGGTGGAGTTCTAAATCTCTGTCATCTTTGATGGCCATGACTTTATCTTCCTTCCTCTCTCCTCTTTCCTCCTTTGTCTCTTTGGTCCACATGATCTCCTCCATGAGGACCATCTCCTCCTCCTGTCCCATAACAATAAAATCATCTTTCTAGACAATGATGAGAGAATCAAGGCCGCTGGCAGGAGGATAAGTAATGAGATCAAGGGAGATTTGGATAGAGAGGGCGGCAAAGGTGTCTCACATGCCCTGCAATGAATGCTGGTGGGTTTGCGATGATGGATAGAGATGGAATTGAGTGTAAACCTTAGGCGATATAGATGATGATGGTAGTGGTGTATATTGTAGCCAGTAGTGGTAATAGAGAAGTAGGAGAAGTGTATGGGTTTATGGTAGCGAAGGATGGCAGTGTCGCATAAGGCAACAATGTCGCACAAGACAACAATAAGAATATTTTTTGCACTGATGAGATATTGCAGATCTATCTCAAGATCTAGACTTATACATGCTGCTAATCTATTAAAAATAAAATTTTTTAAATACCCCAGTAAAATGTATCATCTAGATTTCTTCTATCTATTTATAAAATAATATAAAAAAAAAATCATAGCAAACCCCCCCCCCCCCCCCCCCCCACCCCCAACTTCCTTTTTTTTTTTTTTTTTTTGATAAGAATAGCAAAACCCTTTTTAAAACAAAAAATGTATGCAAAAGCAGAGTTTGTCCGCTACTAATTACCACATCACATACCTGTACAGCCGCATGTTATATAACTGCCGTTATTTTATCAGTGGCTTTCCCAGAAACTATTTATTCTGTCATACAAGTGTCTTGGCAGTGGATGAAATGGTGGCAATGATAGAAGAAGAGAAGGATGAAAGAGAGGAAGGGAGACATGGCCGTAGAACAGCTGGAGGACCCTTTACTTGGGAGATGCAAAGGGAAGAGAGAAGACCTGGAGGAGATGAAGAGCTTGGGTCAGTTTGTGAAGGAGGTAATCAAGGAGAACAAGAGGCTGTGGTACCTAGCAGGGCCGGCCACCTTCACGTCCCTTGCCCAGTATTCTCTTGGTGCCACCACCCAAGTCTTCGCCGGCCAACTTACCACCCTCGAGCTTGATGCTGTCTCCACCGAAAACATGGTCATCGCCGGCCTTGCCTTTGGCCTCATGGTATTTTAAAATTAATGACATGGTAGCTGGACATGATCCATTGAGAACTCTGTTCATTTTTTTCTTAAACTTAATAACTGCCTATAGAAAAATTTATTGAGATGAAAAGTTATTAGAATAAAAAAAAAAAAAAAGAAAGAAACTAATAGAAACAGGAGAGAGAGAGAGAGAGAAGGCTTTGAAGAGGCCCAGAATTTAGCTCTCCCTAAAGAACAAGAGCCATCTAAGACTTGACGACCCTCTTAATCTTCGGAATCAAGTCCCTGATGCCCCTGTCAATATTCCTAAAGATTTCTACCAAAAAAGAAAAAATATTCCTAAAGATTCTCTGGTTTCTTTCTAGCTAGATTTGCCTGCAGTGTATTTTATACATTGGCATCTTTTATAAAGAATGTTTTTTATTAAAAAAAAAAATCTTTAAGGAATGTTTGCTTCAGATGAGAATTTTCCCCGCTGCCATTTAGCATTTAGCTTCAACAGTTCGTCATCAGCTTTCCAGAGCATCAGAAACTCTTTTTTTTTTTTTTTTTTTTTTTGGTAGCCTTTCAAGGGCCTCGTAGCTTGGCTATCTAGGTGGGTAGCCCATAGCTGTTTTTATCTCAGCCAAGATGAATGCTGGGAAAATTTGGAGAAATCCCAAGCAGCATAAACATCTTCATTAAAAGAAATCTGATACTATACGTTGCCAGCCTAACTTGCCTTCTCCGCAGGATTTGAGCATTTAGAAAATACCTCCCTTCGAAAAGAGAAATTATATACTACATCATGTGCATCATATGACTATACACTATGCTAGTCATATTGTCTCCCTTATATAAGCTCTATTCATCTCGTGCTCATCTCGATTCTTGGCTTATGGAAAGAAGACAAGCTGATTGCATAGTGCATGGCTATGTTGGTGTATGTGATGTAGGTATGATTTGCCCTAGGGAAGATAGATTTATAGTTCACTAAGATTGCTGGAATCCTTAGAGGCATCAAAGAAAATAATCTTCCTATTTACATATTAGACTTCGGGCTCTAAACAAGAGGATTTACTTAGAATGGGTTCTGAACTTCAAAGAATTAAATTATAAGTACAAAGGATAGCCATAGTCTTTGTACTCTCCCATAGTTCAAGGCTTGTTGAATGAATTAACTACTGTGGAGAAGTCAAAGTTACCACCACCTTTGAAGGCCTTCAGCTTACTTTTTCAAATGGGTTCCGATGGACAATTACATGTGCTAAGAGTCTGATGTATTGTCCTCATGGATACATATTGCATGTGCTAAGATGCCACCAATGAGCCTAATATTTTGTATTGTTTCATATATATATATATACACACACACATACATAGGGGAAGCATCTTACTTCCTCTACCTTCTCAAAAAAAAAAAAAACAAAGACTGCTGGAATCGTAGAGAAGAAAAGGAGTACCAAACTTCAATATGTTGCAACACAATTCGTGACTTGAGTTTGCTTGCCTTCATAGAACTTTTATTCTCATTTGAGAGAAGACTGAATATTCACTTGCCACCAAGAAATAACGTATACTGTCACATGACCTCATCATGGCCAAGCATTTATAGTGGCTTGATTGTAATCATGCAAACTATTAATGATGCATAATTAAGAATTTCCCTTACTAATATATATCTTTACAAGATGGCTAAAATGTTAACCTTTCACCGATGCTTGGAAGTGATGGTGAAGGCCAATTTTGATTAAAATTGTTGTAATTTTCTTTCCTGTTTACAATTTAGAATTAAATCAATATATTTTCTTTATAAGTGTATTCATTATAATTTATTATCCTTGTTGGACCTTTAATCAATAAATGGACATTGTCTTTTACTTTTCATTGTCAAACAAGTTTCTAGATATGACCATTTATGATATATGATTTGGTGTGCAAGTAAATCATCCTGGGTTGTATTTGGTTGTAGAACAAGTGGGCGATATCCTTTAAAGTGGGGAATATTCCACCAAATTCTTGTCAAACACCAAAAATTAGAGCTTAAAATGTGGCTTATAATGTGTTCCTAGCTCTCTCCCCTTCCTCTAATGGTAATTTACTTGATGATTTCCTAGTTGAGCATGGGAAGTGCACTTGAGACGCTCTGCGGCCAGTCATTTGGTGCCAAGCAGCTCCACATGCTTGGGGTCTACATGCAACGATCATGGGTCATCCTCATCGCAACGTGTCTCTGCTTGTTGCCCATCTACCTCTTTGCAACCCCCCTCCTTCGGTTCTTAAACCAGGATGAGAAGATCTCAGAGCTTGCTGGGACTCTTTCATTGTACATGATCCCTCAGCTCTTTGCGTATGGCCTCAATTTTCCGATACAGAAGTTCTTGCAGGCCCAGAGCAAGGTCATGACCACGGCCGTAGTCTCGGCAGTGGCCTTGGCGTCTCACATATTCCTCAGCTGGCTTCTGATAGTTCACTTTAAGCTGGGCCTGGTAGGTGCAGCTGCCTCCCTCAACATAGCTTGGTGGATTGTGGTACTTGGGCAGATTGCTTACATTGCTATGGGGTACTGCCCTGGTGCTTGGACTGGCTTCAGCTGGGGTGCTTTGAGGGACTTGGAAGCCTTTGCCAGACTCTCTATAGATTCTGCTATCATGATGTGGTAATTGGACTTCATAGCCTCTGCTCTCATGATTCCTTTGTTAACTTCTCTGATTTGTATTGCTGACTTATAAGTTCATTCATCATATTGGTCCAGCCTAGAATTCTGGTTCTATATGTTTCTTATCTTGTTAGTAGGCCAGCTGAAGAATGCAGAAGTAGCAGTAGCTGCTGTATCCATCTGGCAAGTTTTTTCAAGGGCCCAGTCTTGTTTTCTTTACTAAAGAATGGGGATACCCTTGACTTAATATTCATCAATTTTCCTACGGCAGTTTCAACTTATTTGGGTGGGAGCTCATGGTTTTCTTTGGATTTAATGCTGCAATCAGGTGATCATGCTTGTTTAGATCTCTTAGACTTTAGCATAGATGGAATCTATGTATATTTTTTAAGTGCATTACAATGATATATATGTTTGAGATGGTAAGTATAATATGTTCTCTATCAGTGTGAGGATATCAAATGAGCTTGGAGCTGGAAGGCCAAGGGCAGCCAAGTTCTCAATACTGGTGGCGATCATGTCCTCAGTCTTGCTGGGTCTCTTTTTCTTTACCCTTGTCTTGGTTCTGAAGAATGTCTATGGCCTTCCCTTCACTAATAGTCCCACCGTCGTCCATGCTATCGCCGATCTTGCCACAGTCTTTGCCTTCACACTCCTCCTCAACAGTGTCCAACCAGTTCTAACAGGTCAGATATTTCACAGTGAACAGTCTCACTAAGACTCGCTCATGTACAGTTACAACTACTTAATTAAGTCGCAGGCTTAGAGCTTGGTTTCAATGATTAATGTATACATCAGTTGCTTGAAAAAAAACCTTTTTATTTGCTTTTTTGTTGCAGGTGTAGCAGTTGGAGCAGGGTGGCAATGGCTGGTGGCCTACATCAACTTGGGGTGTTACCATGTGGTGGGTATTCCCATAGGCTACATATTGGCATTTAATTTTGATCTAGGAGTGAAGGTATGTTCACTAACCAGAAAAACAGAGTCCATAACCAATATTTCCTTCCATTCTCTCCTATTTTTCATTTCTTGCTAATGCTAATTATTAGTGATGATGAGCCTGAATTTAGGGAATGTGGACTGGTATGTTATCTGGAGTAGCCTTGCAGACCTTGATACTCATTGGCATCACACTGGGCACTGACTGGAACAAAGAGGTCTCTCTCTCTCTCTCCAAACTAGCATGTTTCTGTCCTTCTGCCTAAAGAATTTGGACTCTATTATGGCAGGCAAAGGAAGTAGATTCTCGGATCAAGAAGTGGGGAGGATCTGTGATTGACGAAAAATAGTATTGAGGTGTTCGAAAGCTTGGAATTTGATGAACTTTCATATACTTGGCTTCTTTGTTTCTTATTAGAAAGAAAATATGTTAATTGTTTTGTTCCTTTTTTTTTTTTTGGTTCTGAGAGAAACTCTGTTCTGTATGTTTTGTTTAGCAGCATCATTAATTATTCCTGGGAATGCAAACAGTTTGCAGCTCAGGCAGCTGGTTTGTAGAGCATAAATTCATTTCGAATGTTTCTTTTCTTTTTTCCAAATTACGTTATGTTTGTAGGTTTTCTTTTCTTTCTTTCTTTTTTTTTTTTTTTTGGATAAAGAAAGCCATCATTTGTATGTTGCAGACCAAAAATGTGAGGATTGCGTATCTTTCCCCTCTCTCTCAAAATTACTGAGATGAATACGTTGCAGAAAACTGAACACCGCTGAACATAATTTTGGGAAAGATTCATACCACAAATGTTATATTCATGATTTTATGCATGATAAAAGACCCACATCCTCCAAAATGCTCATAATGTTTTGTTGGCCGTGTGAAAGCTCAAACTTTTTTCCTAAAAAATGCAAAAGCTTATCCAATATCTAAATATTGTTTAAAAGTTATTGTAATATCCCAACTCCAAATCGTAAAGCAGCTATTAATAAAAAAAAAGGCCAGCACGTGCGTTGGACGTGCTGGAATTTCTGTGAGAAGCTGGGAAAGATGGGATTACCGTGAGAGCTGGGAGAATATGTGATCTACCGAAGGAGTCCTTCGATTGGAAGTTTTAAATCCACAAGGAAATCGAGATGAAATTGAACTCTATTTCTTCTCCATGGAGGTCTATTTATAGGCCTCAATTTCATAAATTTTTACTCTCCAAAATCACTGTTTTTTGGCTGCCCTTTTTCCTGATTTCTTGAATATGCCAGTGGTTTGATCATGATTTGGCCGCCGGAAGTCGGAGCAAACTCTATCGAAGATCAGATAAATCCTTCTCCTCATCTTCTATAGCTTTGGGTGTTGGGATTCTATCCAGCTATCGCCAGATTTCTTCTTAAAAAGCCAAACCATGCTTTCCTCTGTTTTTCCATATTTCATGTTTAGTTTTCTGCCGCCAAATTGCTGTGCCAGTCACCGAACCTCGATCATCAATCGCCATTATGACCTGCTTTTCCGGCCACGAGATTGTAGGCTGGGAGGACGGCCTCCCTTCGGAAACAAGGGATAAAGAATCATCTATTCTATTAGATAATATTTAATAATAAAAATAATATTTTTGAAATAAAAATATTAATTTTTCAGGATATCTATTCATTATTTTTATTCTAATTTTATGTTTGATTAAAAATTTGCAGGGCTCATCAGGAATAAGATGGTGTTATTTCCTAACCTAGAATAAGATAAATTTTTTTCTCATAGTAAACCTATAATAAGCAATTCTATGATCCAATATGGAATAGCTTAAATCAGGTAAAAAAGAATAAGATGCAATTAATACATTTTTGATTGAAATTGCTAAACTCATGAGCCCCACCACCATTTTATAGTGTGTTTAAGAGAATAAGATGGAATAAGCCTTTATTCCATCTTATTCTGGGCAACCAAATACTACCTTCAAGAAGAAGAAGAAAAGAGAGAAGTGACCCATGTTTCACCGTAGGAGAGAGAAAGAGAAAGAAAAAAAAAAGAAAAAAGAAAAAAGAAAAAAAAAGAAGAGAGAAGATTTCTCTCTCCTCTCTCTCTTCCTTCTCAAAGTTTGAATCATCACTTTTTCTCCTAAAAATTTTATTTTCTCTCTACTTTCACTTTTTAAAATTTTCTCTCTATAGACGATTTCTCTCTCTCGACGGATTTCTCTCTAAAAGTCGCCTTTCTAAGATTAGTTAGTGAAAAAAAAAAATTAATGATTTTGATTTGATTTTAGCAAAGAGAGTGCTAATCTATGATCATTGGATAGTATACCGGCACCCACCTTGATCAGATTCAGATATAAGACGACAACGAATAGGATTTGAGTAAACTATCCATCTCTAAATCTAAATTTAATACCTTATACCCAAATCCTATCAGATATCCGATTAAGTAAGAAAAGAGATACCAATTTCACATCCAATAGGTTCGGGGATACCCACAGATAACCTATTTTTTCATACTTGCCCCATACCCACCTAATACTCAAAAAAATAAATTATCAATTCAACATAGAACATAATTTATAAGTCCAGATTTATAGAAATCAAACAAAAAAGTAGAATTATAATTCGACATTGAAGAAAACCATTAAGTCTATTATTTTATCCATAAAAATTCAGTATAGTACTGAAAAAGTAGTGAACTTGAATACTAAACTTTCAAATAATTTCATGAAGTGACAACTTACAATATGTGATGAGAATTTTTTACTTTCAATTTTTTACTTTAGAACCAAAGCTACTAATTATTTTTATTATAAAATATATATTAATGATTATATAGTATAGCAATAGTTATTTATTAGATTCAATTGCTTTATTGGCTTGGTTGACATACACTTGATATATTTTTTTTATTTTAAACTTAATTTTTATAGGATAAATTAAAGATGAATCACTATCATGAGATGAATTGAAATTGTCTATTTGAAGATAAAATCATAATGAAGAAAAGAAAAAAATAATTATGATTATTATTATTGGTATTTTGAATAAGTTTATATTCCTCATTTTATAAAGATGGAAGGATATTATTTTTAAATAAAACAAGACTATCTTTATTATGACTTATTTAAAAAGATAAAGAATTCAAAATTATAATATTTTTAAGATATAAAAATATTAATTATTTTATTCTATAATAAAAAATATTAAGTGAAAAAGAAGCTAGAGATACTAAAAGATAATGAGAATGAAGAAAAAAATATACAAATACAATTCAATAATTGATGAAACTAATATAATTATCATATTAACTATAAATTAAATATTTATATATAGATATAGATCATATATATATATATAGAGAGAGAAAGAGAGAGATCATCTATATATATATTCAGATATGTATTCGGGAATTATCCATATCCATAGGTTTGGGTTAGATTTGGATTCGAGTTTGGGTAGAAAATAGTACTATCCATATCCGTGCTATAATTGTTGAGTTTTCTACAAATTCGATCAAATCTTATTTTTTAGATTTGATCGGATTTGGGTAGGATGCATACCTATCAGATCAGGCCGATTTTGCCATCTCTAGATTCGGATATCACTAGATTCAATTATCTATAATTTTTATTGAATTATCTATGCTCATTCAATCATGATTTGATTAAATCATCTTGATCAGATTAGTCAGGATGTCGGACAGTGTTATCTGATTGGTCTTGTTCCACTTTATTAATTTCTCTCTCCTCTAATATTTTTCTTTACATGATTTAGGAATCCAGTGAATATGACCTATTGCTTTACATTCGAATTGATTCCAATAAGGGGTTTTGAATCAATCTGTTAGTCGGATAACATATTCACACCATTCGAGCTTATATCCAGCATCGCAAGATCTAATCCTTATTGATTTCTATTAAATTATTATATTTTAATTGATCCTGATTAGATGAAGCTACTTGATCAAATTGATCTTTGACTGCCAATTGGTGTACCGATCTTTATTTTAACTTTTGTCGAACACTAAGACATTTAATCATCCTTAATCTCTATTGAACTATCTATTTTTTATTTTAATCATGATCAGATAAAATTATCTCGATTGGACTGACCAAGATATTGAACGGTACCATTTTTATCAACCTTGTGAGAGTGTCAAAATTTAAGATTTTTATTAGTTATAGCTTAAAATTGATAAAAAAATATATTTTGAATAATAGATTATGAAGGATATTTTCAAGATTGATTAAATCTGTCTGTTCAGTATGCTACAAAAGTAAGTAATGAACCATCTTCTCAAGATATTTCATAATTTATTTTAAAAATAAATAATTATTTTTTAAATTATGTATGATTTATAAAACTATATTTTAAATAAATAATAATTTTTAAAATATCATAATTTATTGATTTATTATAAAATATGCATATATTCAGTAGAATTATAATATCTATATGTTATGTTGCAAAAGTATTTTGATATGGATTAGATTTTGTACTCTCAGCCTAACTATGTTTCAATAGATTCTATCAATAGAGGTTAGACATTGGTACTCAATAGATCCTACCAAAGAGGATTAAATATTGTTACTCAGTAGATCCTGTCAATGAAAATTAAACATTGGTGTTCAATAGACCCCATCAATGGAGGTTAAACATTGATCCTAGTTAAAGATTATTGAGTTATATGTATCATTATATATATTTTTATTTGAATCAATTTTATGATTATATATGTATATGAATATTTGAAAAAAATTGATTTACATAGAATATATGTTCTTTTGATATCCATGGCACTTATTTTCAAATGTTATATTTTATATCTGAAATATCTAGTTAAGATATTCATTACTTATTGAGTTATCAAGCTCATCTTCTTTATCTTTTATTTTTCAGATTTAAATTCTTAAGTGCAGACATAAATACTACTTTGAGAGTGATTTAGAAGTGAGAGTCAATAACGTTAATTTTTTTGTTATGCTTTTAGAGGATTATTAATTAAGAAGTAATTGTTGTAAGATCTTTGAATATTATTAAAATTTTATGAGATATTAAAGTTAATTTTGGTTAGTTAAATTTCAAACTTAATTTATTATGGATTCTACTATGATGCATTAATATTGATTTTGAAATACTTTGCATGTTTATGGAGAAAGTTCTTCATAAGTATGTAGTGGTTGCCATGACCCCTAAACTCATGATCTCAAATCGAGAGTGTGATAGTTATATCTAAATATTTTATGTAATTTGAAGAAACTGTAGATATCAAACTATCGATTCTATTCCATCATCGGTATATAAATTTTTAGTTTATTTATACATTTTTATTAATCTACTTATTAAACTTGATATGCATGCAAGCCACATATTTAAGTTACAGAAATTGCTTTACTACACAAGATCCAATTTATTCCCTTCATCATCGATCCAAGGCCAATACTCTCTCTGGGCTATGAACAGATTAAACTTGGATTGGATTCATACTATTGCTACCAAAATCTGACCTGATTAGGATCATTTAGAGGGCGCTATTCGATCTGCCGTGATAGAATATGATCTACCTTGAAGTCATGGATCTGTACATAAAAAAAATAGAAAAGCCTGTAGGATTGGCTTCGATCGAACCCTCCGTTGCTTAAATCAGATTGGGCTTTGGAAAAATAATAATAACAAAAATATAATAGAGAATTATAGCATAAAATGTTACCCATTCTAGTTAGCCTGGTTTTGGATGGCTTTTATATCTTTTTACTTAGGCCTTTTTAGCCTTTTGATGAGCTTGACCTTCTTGGCCTTTTAATGAACTAGATTTATTCGACATTCTTGGCCTTCTGATGAACCAAACTTGCTCGGCCTTCCGACGAGTTAGGCTTGCTCGGCCTTCAAATGAGATCGACTTACTTAGCCTTCTAATGAGATCGAATTTCTCAGCTTTTGGATGAGGTTGACTTGCTCAGTCTTTTGATGAAATTAACTTACTTGGCCTTCTGATGAGATTTACTTTCTCGGTCTTCTCAAACTTCTCAGCTTTCTCGATCTTCTCAACTTTCTTGGCCTTTTAATGATCTATTGATCAGCTACAAGAAAAGAAAATAGTATAATGGATGATGGCTTGTGAGCCTTTCATCATGAGAATTTTGAGTTGCAGGAGTCTCTCCTTCTCAGAGTCTATCCTTTTTTGGGGTCTCTTAACCTTGTTTATATAGATATGGAGCAAAGATTAGTTATAGTTTGAGGTAAAAATCAAGGGATAAGATATAACTCCTTCATTACAAGCCATCACTTTCTCTTTTTATTTAAATGTAAATCTGTTATAATCTTCCTTTCATTTTTAGATTCCTCTTAATAGCAAAAATGTAACTGTCCAAAATTCAAATTTTTATAAAATTCTAACCATGTGTCAATCAATGATAAGGAGATTGGTTTATATGTCATATCACATACTATATTCGCATCACAAAACTCGATTAATAGTTTGATTCAAGTTTAGATTCAACTTAGCATGTGATTTTATCTCCCTCTTCATGCTATCATTTTTTTTTAAATTTTTTTGTTCTCTTTCTACCCTATTAGAAAATAATATTTACTAATATTATAACTTAAAAAATTAGTAACAACAACCAACATAATAATTAATATACTCTCATTCTTATAAAAGTAGCAAAGGTCAAGTAAACATTTCTATTAATAATATTATGATAAACAATAAAAATTTCTTAAGTATTTCAAAAATATACAATACTTACCCAACAAAATACCAAAAAGTCCACCAATTTTCCAAAAAAATGAAAACATATCAAATAACTCCTTAAAATATCATTGTGACACGACCATTTTAATAAGAATGAGGCTTCTCAGATTGAAAATTTAATTAATCATGTATATTTTTCTATTAGTGCTCGAAAATCTAAGTTAGATATAGATTGAAATCAGATTGGATATAGATCGGATATCAATATATCGATATCCATATTTATTTTTTCTAACGAATACAAATATAGATTTGCACTGATATAAAAAATTTATATTTATATTTATTTTAAATAAATTATAAATATAAATATAAATTAGATACTAAAAATATGGATATAAATAGAAATATAGATTTGATAATTATATTTTATGACTATAGAATCAAAAGTATTACTAAACGAATGATATATCAAAATAATAATATGTTAGTATGATTGTATTTTTTTTTTTTAAAGTTAATGAGTGCTATATAAAATTATAGGTAGGTTGGATATTCGGATACGAGTAAAATAATTTTTTATCTATATTTATATTTTATATTTATAAATATTGATGTGGATATTCGCTGGATGTACGAATTTTTTTTTATATTCAAATGGATCCGGATAGGAAAATGCAGCTGGAAAACTAAGGTCGTACCCAAGAACCCTTCCACTCCCCTGAAAACTCACCTTTTCCACCGTACCCAATCCGGAAGAGAGAGGAGCCATGGCCATGGAAGCAGCCGTTGCTCTCCCTCTATTGCTATTCCTCCTCTTCTCTTGCCATGTCTCCAATCCCTCCCTTGCTCAGACTCCGATCCCACGCAGGCCCGACGGATTCGTCTACGTGGGCGACCCGCTTGTCACCGATTCCATCGAGGTGGACGCCTTCCTGGATCCCCTGTGCCCTGACAGCAGAGACTCGTGGCTGCCGCTCCAAAAGGCGGTGGAGTTCTACTTCCCTCGCCTTTCCGTCGTCGTCCACCCTTTCCCCCTCCCGTACGTGCTCTCCTTTCTCTCTTCTTGCTTCCATTTCCTTCTTTTTTGCCGATTTCTTCTCCGTTCTTCATTTGTTGAGTAATTGGGAATCGTTTTCGTGACTGTTCTGAGGTGAATGACCGATTACATTTTGGACTTTGTGCGGAGGTGTTGATTGTAAGTGCTTCTGCTGATTTATGCAACTAGGCGTTCCCAAATGGTTTACATAAAAAAGAACGAATTTTTATGAAGTTTTTAATTACTTGTTATAGCCCAAGCCAAGCCCACGGCATCAGGATCCAAGCCCAAAAAAAAAAAAAAAAAAAAAAAACAGAGTAAAACCGGGAAGAAGACTCCCGGTAGGAGTCTTCTTCTCCGGCGAGACCCAAGCCTATTAGGAGTCCTAGGACCCCTCGAAATCCTAGGACCCTCTATAAGAAGGTCTCCCCTCTCCTTAGAATCGATCCATCGGCCTCTTCCCTCTCTCCTTCTCTCCATTTTTCTCGAAATAGAGCCGCGGACACCATCTTATCTTCGCCGTGATTGCTCTCCGACGAAGTCACCGGAGGTCAAGATAAGCTTCCCTTCTTTTCCTCCCTTCCTTCCTTCTTCCCCTGTGCGTTTGTGCGCGGTGGCCCCTTTTTCGTGAATTTCCGGCGCCGGCGATCAAAATTGACCGCCGGCCATGTTTCCTTAATGACCGGGGGAGTGGCCCCCATCGGACGCTGGCCTCCGTCATGGCGGCCGCGGCCCGAATGGCCGATCAAGGCCGGAGGACTCCGTCCTCTGTTCCGGCGCGGGAAGGGCTGAGAAGAAGAAGAAGAAAAAGAAGAAAAGGAAAAGAAAGGAAAAGAAAAAGAAGAAAAAAAAAAAAAGGAAAAGAAAGGGAAAAAAAAAAAGAGAAGGGGTGGAGAGAGAGAAACTCTCTCTCTCTCCCTCTCTCTTTAGATTTTAGGATTTATGGAATTAATTAATAAAAAAAATAAATAAATAATAAATAAAAATAATAATAATAAATAAATATAATCAGGGTATCCATGGATTAGTCCGAAAACCCTGGATGCTGTCGACGAATTGATCATCGTGGGGATATTAGATTTTAATAATTTAATTATTTTTAATTCGATAAAATTTTGATTTAAAATATGATATTTGACATATCAGGTTCAGAGAAGGATTTTCGAGATCCCTAGAATTTCTAGTTTGGACTTTCTTTTGAGGTAAGTAGTGTTTATTTTTACTGAATTTATCTGGTAAATTATGAATTAAATAAATTTATGCATGCTTGCGATTGTAATTATTTATTGAAATAATTGTTGAAAATTATTTATGATGAAAGTTAATTGTAGAAAATTATTTATGATTGAAGTTATTTGTAGAGCAATTATTATGATGATATATGATCTCAAAGAATGTTATAATTGATTTGACTCGAATATCAATTAATTTTATTATTCTTGAAAATAATATATGAATTGGAAGACAATATGAAATTGACAATCTGACTGTGTTGAGGACCCCGCCAATGGAGGCATATACGTTGGCAATTGACTGTCCTGAGGATTTATGTCGCCAGTGAGACCAGCGACAAAACCGTCAGCTAGACCAGCGGTTCCAAAGGACTTGGCTGCCAGATGATTCGCAGCCCACCGCAAGCAGATACGCGGTATTATGACCCTGCCACAGGGATAATGTGGTCATAGTCATGGTTGGTAAGAAGAACTTAAGAAATTGATGAATTTAAGAAGAAAAGCATAATTGGAAATTATGATGATTTGACTTTTATAAATGATTGACAGTATGAATATGATTTCATGAAATTACATATTGATTTGTTATGCATAGTATTATTTGCCTGATTTATTCAGTTAAAGGTATACACTGCTTACTGGGCTGTTTAGCTCATGATGAGTTTTATGTTTTTCTTACAGATCCAGAAAATTAGCATGATGCGGGATTTCGGTTGGGAGAGCGATTAGAGATGGAATTAACTCATTGACTTAGGATTTTTTTTTCTCAGAATTGATTCAAGACTTTTAGTTTGATTTTAGTGTTGACTTTGTTAGACAGTTATTTTCTTTTGAACACTGAGTTTTGATTTGTTATTTGAAATAAGTTTTGATTATTAAATATTGAAAAATTTATTTAACTATTTGTGAAGATATCATGATGAGATGCCTTGCATGCTTATGGAAAAAGTATTCTATAAGTATGCGGCGGTTGCCATGACCCTCGATTCAAATCTCGGGTCGGGGGCGTGACAATTAATATGGTATCAGAGCATAAGTAGATAGATAGAGACATGTAGAATAAAGTGAGCAAGTGATGGGTAGACATTAGGAAATTGAAAGGTTAGTTATGATGATTATGATTTGACCTGTCACAAGTTATAACCTTATTAAGGATAAGTTTTATCTCAAATCTAATATAGGTTAATATGCCTCCACGACGAGCGAGGAATACTCAAGGAGCGGTAGGAGGGACATCAAATCCACTTGGCGATAATACTCCCCAATTAAACAGCGGCACAACTCAGCAGGAGGGGAATCCATGATCCTACCAGAAATACTCCGACAGTACAGGAGGAGCCGAACATGACTCAACTAATGCAAACTCTGATCGGAGTAGTTCAAACACAGCAACAGTTACTTCAACAACAACATGCACAGCCACGTCAGCAATTTCCACCGATACCTGGACATGGAGAACATCAGATGCAGAGAAACAATATCGTCGAATTTAAGAAGCTAGCTCCTCCAGCCTTCAAAGGGACCATCGAGCCACTAGAAGCAGATAACTGGATTATGAAAATGGAGAAGGCCTTTGCCGTGCAAGAATGCCACGATGAAGAGAAGATCCGCTATACAGCATATCTGCTACAAGGCGAGGCATACAACTGGTGGCGTATACTGGAACAAAAATATGAGCACGATGGGATACCACTCACTTGGGAGAGATTTCGAGATGAATTCTTTGACAAGTATTTCCCCTGAAGTGTCAGAATACAGAAAGAACAGGAGTTCATTCACCTGAGACAGGGTAACATATCCGTTGCAGAATATGAAGCCAAATTCATGGAGTTAGCCAAGTTTGTTCCGAGACTAGTTGAGATTGAGCAAGACAGGGTACACAAATTTGAAATGGGACTGAAGACAGAAATTAGAAAACAGGTTGTACTCTATGAGCTAACTACCTATGCCTCAGTTGTAAATAAAGCTCTAATAAATGAGAGAGAAGCTAATGAAGCTCATGCGGAGCGTGAACGGAATCAGAAGAAGAGAAATAGGTTTAGTGGAACTCAAGGACGAAATCAGAACAATAAGGTTCCAGCAAAGAAGCCAGCAACTGATAAGAATCGTGAGAATGAAGCAGCTAGATGTTCGAGATGCGGCCGAAGAGAGCATGAGACTTCTAATTGCCCATGGAATACCGGTTCGTGTTTTAGATGTGGACAGAAAGGACACAAGATTGCAGATTGCCCCCAGATGGACGAAAATAGATCAACACAAGCAAAGAACGGAGGTCAAAGGCCGAAAACTCAAGGAAGAATCTATGCTCTCACACAACAGGATGCTCAGGCCTCCAATGCTGTGGTGACAGGTACCATTCCTGTATCTGGTATTCATGCTTCAGTTTTGTTTGATTCTGGTACTACACACTCCTTTATATCCACTACTTTTATTAGACAGCATGATATAGGTTGTGAACCCATGAAAACCAAATTATATGTTGAGACATCAGTTGGTGGTATTTTGAGTACCGAAAGTGTGTGCAAGTCATGTAGTATTAAGATAGGAGAAAGAGAATTACCGACAGATTTGGTGGTCCTGGATATGCATGATTTCGATGTCATTTTAGGAATGGATTGGCTGGCTACCTATCATGCCTCTGTGGATTGCCATGGAAAGAGAGTGAATTTTCACATATCGGGAGAATTAACTTTTAGTTTTGATGGAAGTACAGGAACCACCCCTCCATGTATTATTTCATTTGTGCAAGCTAGACAGATGATAAGAAAGGGATGTAGAGGTTATTTAGTATCAATAAAGAATAAAGAACATGATGAATTGAAGTTACAGGATATTCCTATCGTAAATGAATTTTCGGATATATTCATTGATGATCTAGTCGGACTACCACCAGATAGAGAAATTGAATTTACTATTGAGTTGGCACCCAATACCAATCCAATTTCTAAAGCCCCTTACAGAATGGCCCCTATGGAGTTAAAGGAGTTAAAAGATCAATTACAGGATTTATTGGATAAAGGTTTTATAAGGCCTAGTGTATCTCCTTGGGGAGCTCCAGTCTTATTTGTGAAGAAGAAAGATGGTAGTATGAGACTCTGTATCGACTATAGAGAGTTGAATAAAAATACTATCAGAAATAAGTATCCTCTACTTCGAATCGATGATTTGTTTGATCAGTTGCAAGGTGCACAAGTTTTTTCTAAAATTGATCTTCGTTCAGGGTATCATCAGTTAAAAATCAAAACAGAGGACATACCAAAGACGGCATTTAGAACTCGTTATGGACATTATGAATTTTTAGTGATGCCTTTTGGGTTAACCAATGCTCCAGCAGCCTTTATGGATTTAATGAACAGAATATTCAGATCTTATCTTGATAAATTTGTTGTCGTATTTATTGACGATATCTTGATATATTCAAGAAGTAAATTGGAGCATGAAGAACATTTACGGTGTGTGCTACAAATATTGAGGAAAGAAAAACTTTATGCCAAATTTAAGAAGTGTGAATTTTGGTTGGACAAAATAGCCTTTTTAGGACACATCGTATCTAAAGATGGAATTTCTGTGGATCCAGCAAAAGTGGAAGCTGTAATGCAGTGGAACAGACCTACAAATATTTTTGAGATTCGAAGTTTTCTGGGAATGACAGGATATTACAGATGATTTGTAGAAGGATTTTCCCGCATAGCTGCACCTTTGACTCGTCTTACTCAAAAAGGGGTTAAATTCGAGTGGTCTGAAGATTGTGAACAGAGTTTCTAAGAATTAAAACAACGATTAGTGTCAGCCCCTATCCTTACTATACCAACAGGAGATGAAGGTTTCACAATATATAGTGATGCATCTAAAAAGGGACTCGGTTGTGTATTGATGCAACATGGTAAAGTAGTAGCCTATGCCTCAAGACAATTGAAACCATATGAACAAAATTATCCGACACATGATTTGGAATTAGCTGCAGTGATTTTTGCCCTAAAAATTTGGAGACATCACTTATACGGTGTGCAGTGTGAAGTGTTTACTGATCATAAGAGTTTGAAGTACATTTTTACACAGAAAGAATTAAACATGAGACAAAGAAGGTGGTTAGAACTATTAAAGGATTATGATTTAACAATCCATTATCATCCGGGAAAAGCTAATGTTGTTGCTGATGCCCTTAGTAGAAAATCTGTGAGAAATTTGGCGGTTTTAATCACACACCAAAGTCAATTGTTAAAGGATATAAGAAAACTGGAATTAGACATCCGAATATATGACTCAACAGTACGGTTAGCCAACATGAGGGTTCAGCCAACACTCATTGAAAGAATTTCAGTTGCCCAGAATGATGATCCACAACTAATAAAAATAAGAAATTCAGTGGAAGCTGGTGTTCAATCTGAATTCAAGATACATGAAGACAGTTCGTTAAGGTTCGACAACAGGATTTGCGTACCCAATGATTCAGCACTCAAGCATGAAATACTTCAGGAGGCACATCAGACCGGTTATACAGTTCATCCGGGAGGCACTAAGATGTATAGAGACTTAAAAGAAATGTACTGGTGGAATAATATGAAGAGAGAGATCGCTCAATTCGTGGCTCAATGTTTGGTGTATCAACAAGTTAAAGTTGAACATCAGAGACCGGCGGGACTACTTCAACCTCTTGATATTTCAGTTTGGAAGTGGGAACATATCACTATGGATTTTGTAACTGAATTACCGAAGACTCCCAGTAAAAATGATGCAGCCTGGGTGATTGTGGACCGATTAACAAAATCTGCACATTTTCTACCAATTAGAATTGGATTTACCTTGGAAAGACTAGCAAAGTTATATATGAAAGAAATTGTAAGGCTACATGGAATTCCAGTGACCATCGTATCGAATCGAGACACCAGATTTGTATCACAGTTCTGGAAGAGCTTACACAAGGCATTAGGAACAAGATTGAACTTCAGTACAGCTTTTCATCCACAGACTGATGGTCAATCAGAGAGAACTATTCAGATCTTAGAAGATATGTTGAGAACCTGTATTTTGGATATGAAGAGTTCATGGGATGAGCATCTACCTTTGATTGAGTTCGCTTACAATAACAGTTATCAGGCTAGCATTGGTATGGCACCTTACGAAGCTTTATATGGTAGAAGATGTCGATCACCGATTCACTGGGATGATGTCGGTGAGCGAAGAATATTAGGTCCCGAACTTGTTCAACAAGCAGTCGAGAAGATTCAATTAATTAAAGATCGACTTCGGGCAGCACAAAGCAGACAGAAAAGCTATGCAGATAACAGGAGACGAAAATTAGAATTTCAAGCCGGTGACCATGTGTTTCTCAAAGTATCTCCTTCAAAAGGAATCTCAAGATTTGGCATTCGTGGCAAATTGAATCCTAGATATGTGGGTCCGTTTGAGATTTTGAAAAGGATTGGTGAGGTGGCTTATCGACTTGCCTTACCTCCTTCACTTGCAGGAGTACATAATATTTTTCATGTTTCTATGTTAAAGAAATATTTACCAGATCTAAGTCACATCGTGGAACTTGAACCAGTACAAGCCAGAAAAGATCTATCATATGAAGAATATCCGATACGGATCGTAGACCGTAAAGAACAGGTGCTGAGACGTCGCAACATTCCTTATGTCAAGGTACAGTGGAGTCGACATTCAGAAAGAGAAGCTACTTGGGAGCTAGAGGAAGAAATGAAGCAAAAATATCCCCAGCTCTTCGAGACTACAGGTATGAAAAATTTCGAGGACGAAATTTCTTTTTAGGGGTGAAGAATGTTATAGCCCAAGCCAAGCCCACGGCATCAGGATCCAAGCCCAAAAAAAAAAAAAAAAAAACAGAGTAAAATCGGGAAGAAGACTCTCGGTAGGAGTCTTCTTCTCCGGCGAGACCCAAGCCTATTAGGAGTCCTAGGACCCCTCGAAATCCTAGGACCCTCTATAAGAAGGTCTCCCCTCTCCTTAGAATCGATCCATCGGCCTCTTCCCTCTCTCCTTCTCTCCGTTTTTCTCGAAATAGAGCCGCGGACACCATCTTGTCTTCGCCGTGATTGCTCTCCGACGAAGTCACCGGAGGTCAAGGTAAGCTTCCCTTCTTTTCCTCCCTTCCTTTCTCCTTCCCCTGTACGTTTGTGCGCGGTGGCCGGCGACGAGCGTCGCCGATTTTTGGTCGGGAAAAAGACTCTGTTTTGGGCCCCTTTTTCGTGAATTTCCGGCGCCGGCGATCAAAATTGACCGCCGGCCATGTTTCCTTCGTGACCGGGGGAGTGGCCCTCGTCGGACGCTGGCCTCCGCCATGGCGACCGCGGCCCGAACGGCCGATCAAGGCTGGAGGACTCCGTCCTCTGTTCCGGCGCGGGAAGGGCTGAGAAGAAGAAGAAGAAAAAGAAGAAAAGGAAAAGAAAGGAAAAGAAAAAGAAGAAAAAAAAAAGAAGAAAAGGAAAAGAAAGGAAAAAAAAAAAGAGAAGGGGCGGAGAGAGAGAAACTCTCTCTCTCTCCCTCTCTCTTTAGATTTTAGGATTTATGGAATTAATTAATAAAAAAAATAAATAAATAATAAATAAAAATAATAATAATAAATAAATATAATCAGGGTATCCATGGATTAGTCCGAAAACCCTGGATGTTGTCGACGAATTGATCATCGTGGGGATATTAGATTTTAATAATTTATTATTTTTAATTCGATGAAATTTTGATTTAAAATATGATATTTGACATATCAGGTTCAGAGAAGGATTTTCGAGATCCCTAGAATTTCTAGTTTGGACTTTCTTTTGAGGTAAGTAGTGTTTATTTTTACTGAATTTATCTGGTAAATTATGAATTAAATAAATTTATGCATGCTTGCGATTGTAATTATTTATTGAAATAATTGTTGAAAATTATTTATGATGAAAGTTAATTGTAGAAAATTATTTATGATTGAAGTTATTTGTGGAGCAATTATTATGATGATATATGATCTCAAAGAATGTTATAATTGATTTGACTCGAATATCAATTAATTTTATTATTCTTGAAAATAATATATGAATTGGAAGACAATATGAAATTGACAATCTGACTGTGTTGAGGACCCCGCCAATGGAGGCATATACGTTGGCAATTGACTGTCCTGAGGATTTATGTCGCCAGTGAGACCAGCGACATGTCGCCAGATAGACCAGCGACAAAACCGCCAGCTAGACCAGCGGTTCCAAAGGACTTGGCTGCCAGATGATTCGCAGCCCACCGCAAGCAGATACGCGGTATTATGACCCTGCCACAGGGATAATGTGGTCATAGTCATGGTTGGTAAGAAGAACTTAAGAAATTGATGAATTTAAGAAGAAAAGCATAATTGGAAATTATGATGATTTGACTTTTATAAATGATTGACAGTATGAATATGATTTCATGAAATTACATATTGATTTGTTATGCATAGTATTATTTGCCTGATTTATTCAGTTAAAGGTATACACTGCTTACTGGGCTGTTTAGCTCATGATGAGTTTTATGTTTTTCTTACAGATCCAGAAAATTAGCATGATGCGGGATTTCGGTTGGGAGAGCGATTAGAGATAGAATTAACTCATTGACTTAGGATTTTTTTTCTCAGAATTGATTCAAGACTTTTAGTTTGATTTTAGTGTTGACTTTGTTAGACAGTTATTTTCTTTTGAACACTGAGTTTTGATTTGTTATTTGAAATAAGTTTTGATTATTAAATATTGAAAAATTTATTTAACTATTTGTGAAGATATCATGATGAGATGCCTTGCATGCTTATGGAAAAAGTATTCTATAAGTATGCGGCGGTTGCCATGACCCTCGATTCAAATCTCGGGTCGGGGGCGTGACATTACTCATGCATGCTAATTGGGATACTGGCAAGGCTTATTCATGTGAAGATAGCGATTACAACCACTCTTAGTTTGTTGTTTACCGTTGTCTACTTTGGTGCCATGACCGTTTGGATCTGTATGTCATTTTGGATGGATGGGCTTGAATTCCTGTTGCTAAATTTGGCAGTAAAGCTCTTGGAAAACCGGGGTTTTACGTAATGAAATATAATGCCTCTGACTACCTAGATGGAAATGTCCAGTGTGCTCTTTATGTTGTTTGTTGGAAAAAATTGTCTCATTATGAAAGAACATTTAACCATAATGCCTCTAACTAAATAAACAGAAATGCAGAGTTTGATATTTATGTAGTTTCTTTGAAACTAATTTATCTCATTATGGAACTGCATCGAACCATTCTGAAACCATACACTCCTATGGCTGAAAGTAAGTCAGGGTTTAAAGCCTTCTTCATCGATGCCATCAAAGTTATTCTTGCTAGTCTTGGGGAATGGGTGTGGCAACACAACTTTCTTTGCTTGTCTCTCCTTCACATGTCTTACGAACGCAAAGGATGTTTTAGATAGTGGATAGGGGAAGACTAAATGATAAGATGGTTACAAGTTACATGCATTGCTGTCCAAGAGCCAATGGCGTGGTGGAGCTCAGCTACCTCAGAGCTTTACAAAGTGCCAGTTTTAAACAAAAGCTGATAATTGCAAGTAAATATTGGCTGATTGGTTCCCAACTGGTGTACTTCTTTTTGTTTGTTTCTAAAAGTTGGGTGTTAAATATGCAGATATCTCTACATAGGAGGACTTTGACAACTTCTGATTATTGCTGTGATGTTGGCTCATGCTCTTTATCCCAATATGACATTTTGATTGTGTTGGATGTTTTATATAGAAGAATGGAGAATAAATCAAAACATATTAAATAAAATTATAGTCTAGTGAACGGATTGAAAAGGTGCTTTTGGGGTGTAGGCATATTACATCTGCATTAGAAATTAATGGAGTAACTTTATAAGAGTATAATGAGGCTGCCAATTTGAATGGTTTAGAATGCTAGGCAGTTAAGAGGGAGTAAAGTGCAAACCCACAAAACCAGTACTGAAAGATGGGAACAATTATGAGGATATGATGAAGAGTGAATGCATTGCAAGAACTGTAAAGGTTGCTTCTGAAAACGGACAGGAGGATGTTTAAGATATGTGCACATCTGCAACAAAGACATGAAGTGGTTCTACATGAAAAATGTTTCAGAAAGGTGATTGTGACAATGCCTTAGACCCTAGCAATAATAAATTGCAAAGAACAACAAAGCTGACTCTAATTGTTGGTATGAAACTTATCAGTTACATTCTTGTTGTTTGGGGACTTCATGTATCAAGAACATGAATGTAATTTCCTCAAGCCTGTTGACATGGTTTTGTCAGATCCATCTATTCTCATCCCCAAGCATTTGTTACTTATTGGAAAAGCAGTAAGCACAAGTATGAAAGTTATACTTTCCTGAACTGAAGTTCTTATTAGTGCATCTTAGCTTGCTAGTTTGATTTTCTGCACAACAAAAGGTTTGAAGTCTGTGGGCTTCAGAATCATTGTGATGGAACTGTGGCAAAGATGGGACAATGTCCGTTAGTTCTGAAAAAACACTAACACAGATTATTGCTTTTATGATCTGGTTTATCTTGGTCACCCCCTGTTCTCCATTATTGTTTGGACATGCAAATACCTTTTCTTAAGAAATTGCAATCAAGGAGGTACGTAAAATGAAACATTAAGCGAATAAAAGGATTTGCTGACAGGTTCTTTTGTCTAGCTCTTTGAACATGTTGTGCTAGATCTCGGTTTTTTTAACCTATTCCCTTTATGGAAATTGCAGTTACCACAATAATGCTTTTCTTGCCTGTCGTGCACTTCATATTGCAAACAAGTTGAATGAATCCTCAACATTTCCCTTGCTGGAGTTATTCTTTAAGTATCAGGTTTGAAGCTTTTCAAAGCTAAAAGCTATTTCAGTTTACATGGTTTTTGTTTTTTTTATTTGGTACATAGCAAAGTCTCTGTAGTTTCACCTTACCTATGAATGGCATTCATGGAGTCAAACAACTTAAAATTTTTCATTGAGATTCACTGATGTATTCGTGAATGAATGGTTCCAAAGAATGCCTTCAGGCTAAAATTTTTGATCATAGTAGTTTTCTAAATCATTGAAGTGACATGCAACCAACTCATAATTCCTGCAGTGCCATTAGAAAGAAGCATATATGAGGCAATGGTAATCCTAAATAGGCTTATTATGGTACTTTTTTTTTTTCCAATACTTGATTCTCTTGAACAATCATATTTTAGTATGCAAGCTTGTTCATTTTTAGTTTTTATTTTTTTCTTCCTGCAAAAACTTGTGGCAAATCCTTCCCAAAAACATCTTTCCATGTTTTCTTAGGTCTTTTTGGTTGTGTTTTATTCCCATGCCCACCCTTGCACATGGATCATGGGGTGCAGCGGTGTACCGGCACGTGGGTGCCGCAGCGTCCTGTTTTCATTGTTGAACAAGCACACAGTGTTTAGTTTGGTTCTTCGTTACATCAAGCAAGTCTTGGTGTTTCTTACCTTTGCCACATATCTTACTTAGCATTCTTATATTTTGTATCTAACCCTCCGTATACCCAATACTTTGTCCAATGCAGTGTCAGTCTTAATGCTGTCTCCTGCCAGTCACTGCAGCCACAGTTTGGAAAAAAAAAACTAAAGAAAACTCTCAATTTCATCTTTTGCATTCAAGATTGGCGGTAGAGGATTTTCTAGGAGAAAATCTTGAAGCTCTTATTATGTTTAAATTCCTCATTCTTGTCATCACAGTGGTCGAACCACCAGGGCGATGGGCGTATCCTAGAGTCTTCATGCCCAAGCAATTGCCAAGTCCACTGACTTAATCACCCTTTGTTATATCATCAACAATAATTAGTTAACAATAAAGAACACTTAAGATATATTATAAATTGAAAATCTATGCTAAAATTCTTAAGCAACATGTGATATACGAGTAGCATTTGCCATCATCATTTTAGCTCAAATATGAGAGACTGCTTAGCTGCTTTGGTCTTGCTTGAGGTTGGGCTTAGCTCTAGCATGTTAAAGGAAGGAACTTTTCAGATGCTTCTGTTAGATGAAACAATTAAAAACAACGCACATTGTATCAACACACATTGTATCAACACACATTGTATCATACACATAAATAGACATGAATGCAAGTGACATATAAGTCAGAAGCACATGTACATGCATACATAAGCACATTCACATGCACTTTACATGTGCATGCACCTAGAGCAGTGCACATGCATGCACATGTATGCACATACATATACCTGCAGACATGTTCATAAGCTCATGGACATGTATATGCATGAATATGTGGACACACACACACAGAGGTATAAAATTGCTACTATGGCATCTCTAAAGCTGCTAATGGGCTGAAAAGCCTTCACAGCTTGATGGCTCTTCCCAAAGAAAGAATTAATCGTGCTTTGGTTTTAGGTTATTCGGCTTGACCTGGGCTTAAAAGGCTTTTGTAAAAGTAGAACTGAGCTTGAACCCAATCCAGGTTGAGAAGAAAACCTCAGCCAGGGCTGGGCTTAGGACCCCAGGACAGCTTATGGCCAGTTTCAATGCTGAGGTTCCAACACAAGGTGAAATTGCAATGAGGCCAGACCCGCCCAGCTCATTGACACCCATGGGGGACTCTTATATCATCATGGTCTATGCAAGAATAGCTTAGGCCTCCAAGACCCATCAACTACTGGGGCACCAAGTCAACGTCCCTGACATTTGTTAATAGTAGTGTTTGTTTGGACCATGTCATGCTTTATTCTGCCAGAACTTCTGGTGAATTGTTTTAAGGACTACATATTGTTTTTTTTTTTTTATCAATCTTAAATAATAACATTCCTTTGAAGAGTTTAACAGACTAGAAGAATGTAAAATTAATCCCACAAATTAAATGCCATAGAATTGTGTAAAGATAACTATATCTTTTAGCTGGATTCCTTTTGATCTATCATATTATTAAAATTGGAAAGGAATTTAAAAGATTAGTGGATATCGAGAAAAATATTACCGTTACTGTTGTTTTGCATCAATTATGTCACTAACTCAGCATATTTTAAAAGGCTTATGACATTCTAAATGATTGAATGTACTGGAGGCGACTTCAAGCAAGTTTGTTTTTGTTTCTTTAGGTTCTATGATCAGGTGTTAGAAGAAGGAAGAATAATTTAGAAGAATTATTAGTCAATTATCTTACTCAACTTTTTGCAGCTTTTTAATGCCATTCTCTTGGCCAACCATGCATACACGCTACTTTGTGGTTCTAAAGTTATTTGTGTGGTCTAACGAGTATTGACTCTCTTTGACATTAAAAGAAAATCGGCTTTTCTTTTTCTGATGCGGTTGACTACAGTGTCCTATACCAAATTTTCCTCCCCTTTTATTAGTGGATTTCACATGTGTAATGTGAAAGAAATTAAATGATCTTTTCTGGACTTGAAGACCTCATTCAAGATTTTTTTTTTTTTTTTGATCCAACCCATAGAAATCAATTGAAAAGCCCAATCCCCTATGATATACCAAATCCAGCTTTGTTGTTGATGGGGTGAATAGATCTGCCAAGTCATGTTGCTCTTCTAATTTCTGCATCTAAATTGCAATTCTGAACTTATTTTTTATAGAAAAATGGGGAAGATATGATGAGAAGCATGGTTGTATAGATTAATTTGGTAAAGCCGAGTCCTTTATGCATAGATTAAACGGAAATATATTTTGTTGGCAAGTCATAAACCCATATACCTTCTTGCATTTGTCATCCTTTATATCTAATATCATGAATGCATTCAGTAGTTCATTTTTTAAGCTCCATACTGAAGCTGGTTTATTAAGTAGGAAAAGTATTACAACGAACCAACAGAAAACATGTCAAGGGCCTCTATAATTGATGATATGGCAAAGCTTGCTGTGACTGTTGTTGGAAGCTCCTTGTCTGAATTTCTATCAGGCTTTAAAGATTCAAAGACCGATACTGCAGCAAGAATTTCCTTCAAGGTGAGAAAACAAGCTGATTCCTATAGCCTGTATTTGGTGTGATTTTATTTGATGTGTCTAATATATTTTTTGGTTATTGCCTTCTAGTATGGGTGTTCAAGAGGGGTGAGTGGTGCACCCTTCTTCTTCGTTAATGGATTCCTCTTACCTAATGCTGGCTCGCCAATCGATTATTCAGTATGGAGAAGAATCATTGACCCTATTTTGGGAATTGAAGTTTTAGACCATATGTTCTCTTACCAATGATATATTTCACCACAAAAATGTAAAAGGATCTAGTTTTTTTGTACCATGACCCATTATTTATTAGTGTGACGCTCAAATATAACTTTGTTTATGTAGGGTTGACAACTTAGAACCCTCGTTTGTGGTAATGCTGCTGTCACCAATTACCTTCAGGGAGCATTTTTATTTGACTGGATGCCCTTCAGATACATTTCTCTCAAGAAGCTCTTTATTAAATAACTTTGACATATATTTTTATTTTAAATTTACAAATACTAAAAGGTCAATGATATCTTTTTGGGGTTGTGATGGATAGCCCCTTTGAAAAAGTTGATCAACAACCAGTTGTTCCCAAATTAGTCTATTTGCCTGCGTTGCTTGTTAACCTGCAGGTTGGTTTTCCCTCATTCTGCAGACACTTCTGATGTTTATATTGCATGACAAACTACACAGTTATAAAGCCGCAGATAATCTCATCTTCAGGAGAGGTAATTCCTCATTTAAAAGGCCAAATGGGAAGGGAAAAAATTAATAAGTAATCTTGTCACTTCCATGACCTGTTCAAATGCTGCAGAACTAAAAATCTGAAGCGATTTCCTTTAACAGATATACCAATTTATATCTAGAGATGAAACTGCACTCATGGTTGCATGTATAATGTTTTTTCATGGTTCCAATCTGATGTAATATTTGGATTTCTACAATTTGATCCGGTTTGTCTAGGTCACATCATTGTGATAGCCTCATAGATCATAGCATCCGAGTGTGTGAATGGGCTAAACCTATGGGTTCTACAACAAGGGGGTGTTTAGTTCATGATTGGAGTAAGAAGTGAAATTTAATTGATTAGAATGGAAATTAGAATGGGCTTGTCTTCTGAAGTATTTGGTTCATAATTAGAATCAAAATTGAAATGGAGATTTAAATTTTTAAGAGAGAGTCGGAATTGAATTTTAAGAGTTACTTTCATGTCGCTCTGGAATCGAAATCGAAATAGGATACATTCAATCAAATAGTTTTAAAAGGATTCACCCATCCCTATTCCCATTTCAAGCTCCAACTCTGTCAGTTAAACACCCACCAAACATTTGTTGACCAAGTTTATTTACTAGCAAAAATTGCCTTAAAAATAAATGACATAAACATGGTTTATTGGGCGCATAGATGCCAAGCTGTGTTATCGATTCCTCCTATTTCTGATAATTTTTTTTATTGGCCTAGGTCCACTTATGGATTAGTCCGACCACAAAGCAACACGTACAAATATAGATATGTCATACTTTTTTTTCTTGTTTGTTTGTCTTTATGCTTGCTACTTTACAGTCATTAAACTGGCCCATCAGCCCAACGGCGGATCTCAACCAATAATTCTCCGGTCTCAAAATCCCTTGAAGTCAACATCTTTATTAATTAAGTTGGTTGTATCTTGTATTCATCTTTCTTAATTAAGTTGGCTGTACTTTGTCTTGGGCCATCAATGGACCCACCAAATGGTATGGGTAATGGCTCTAATCAGTTCTAGGAAAGTAAAAGATGGAGAAAGGACCCCGCAACGGTCCCGCGGACCCAAATCTCCTTGGGAAACCGACGGGGTCTCACAGCTTTAATTGTGGTGGTGGTCGTTGGGCTATTTGTCATTGTCCACTTTTCTTCATTTCTTCACCATAGCAACGTGTCACCTGGCCTTACCGCTTAGCCAAGCTCTCGCTTTCGCCTTTTTCTTCAACATTGGGACAAGGGGGTCTCATCTTGGATATCCACACACGTCTCTCTTGCTTCTGCTGGAAAGTCTTGGAATGTCTCCATCTTTGGGGTGGTTGTAAGCTTCATTTTGGATTGTCCTGGTAAGCAACAATATATGTGATTTAGTTACTGTAACATGGGCTTGGCTTGCATAAATCATGTCCATCAAGACATACCAATACTTTCCATTAGGTCTAATCTTGTTGAGGTCCGGCATAATTTTAGTTTGACCTAAATTACTATATGTGGACTTATGCTGCCAAAAACATGATGTGTGATCTTTGATTTATTCATCACCAACCACTTAGCTATATGCATGCAGTACTCGAGCTAGACATGCTATATCAATGCAGAACTATGGTATAGGGAAGCTAATATGAGCAAGTTTGTGGGTTCAAATTAGTTGGTCAGTCAAGATGTAATTATGGCCGATAGTTCTATCGACTGGATGTCTATTCATGTGGCTGATCATAGCGATGTTTCCGGGATATTATGGTGATTGGTGCAAGATATAAAGACTTTGTAAAGCAACCGTTACAATCAAAAAAAAAAGTTGCATTTACCGAGTCATAGCTTAGTTTACTTAATAATAATTCATTCCATTTTATCTTATGAATGTGTATTTTATGTAATTTTGCATCCGACATGATGATTATTCCAGTTAGTCTTTATGATATTTTATTTTATAATTTTATTAAATATATTTATACTAGATTTGTACGATCACTTCTCATAAAGAAAAATAATAATAATTTGTGTAAGGGGTGGCATTGAATTGGCTTCAGCTGTACAAGGCTGGCTAGAGCGTTAGACTACATGGCAGCAAAGGTAACTGTACTTGGGTTTAAAGTCTCAACCATGACCAAGTAATGAGAAGGGATCGAGAGTGTCATATTTTGACTTGCGAGTGGTCACTTGAGAGTTGTGAAACACGACTCAGATATTGAAATTATTCAGGTATACTAGCATGGCCTGTTGAGTCCTTATTAGAATATTAAGCAATGTTCTTGACATTTCTTAGATCCTGTAAACTTGAATAATCTAAACAAAGACCACATTTTCAGTTTTACTTTTATGCAAGCTTTTACAGACAAAACAATTTTTTGAGCTCCACAACGAAACTTCCACGGTGAAAGGCCAAATTAAAGGCATATTTTAGGCATCTATTTCGTTAAAATTGGATTAGAACTGCTCAAGAAGAACAGTCAAATAGTTTGACCTTGTTAACAGCAAATAAATATCTTTTAGAGTTATTCAGATGTTTCCCAAGCCCTAAGTTAATTAATTGTCATTCCTTCTCAAATCTTGCATCGGTTGTTGATATATGTATACGACTTTTGTAAATTATGGGAGGTTTATTATAATTTGGCCTTTTGAGTTGTTGTAAATTTGAAAAGCTAGCATCAAGAACCATGTGCGCAACTTCGAATCTCACAACAACAAATCTTATTATAGTGATGGTATGTTGTTTAGATAAAAGTGAATGAGATACCAAAGCTAATTTGGGCATATTTGTCAATTTTGGATCTCGAGATTAAGAGTTAGCTGCATCGAATATGACACTTATAAATTCTCCTAACAATCTATCTTCTATATCAATATTAATTTACATTTAAGAGCATGCGAATGAGAAGCTTAGGAATTTGCTTTATTGCTAAAAGCGTTCCTATAAAACATGTAATGCCTTGGGAACCAAATCATATCTTTCTTCTAAAAAGTGTTTGATACTCCTCAGTCAATTATTATCACAACCGTTCAGCCTATAGTACATGAACAACCAAGACAACTAACTAATTTGTTAGTTACAAAAATTATTGGAAAAATCAAATAACATTAATTAGACTTGGGTCCATTAAGAAAGCCGGCCGATCTTATTTATAAAATTGCTTGATGTAATGTTTAATTATTTTATCATGGTAGTGATCACTATATCATCTATACTCCCCTTAAATTACATACATGCCTATTTTTTTTAAACACAGAATCACCAAACCATGTCTCTAATAAATATCCAATCCATCCATACAAAATATTTTTTGTAATCCTTCAACATAAACGCGGCCTATGGACATGCTTCATCATACCTTTGACCGCAAATGCAGCCGTAATGGACTGCACATCTTTCTCACCTTTCAGACTTAGATAACACACTCTCACCTAACCCAGCCTGTCTTCTTTTTTTTAAATTTTTCCCAACTTCCATCCAAGAAGGCTATATCCAATGACCTAAGTTTAGACTAAATTTTTGAATCAAAAAAGCAAGTTTAGACTAAATTCTAAGATGCACATAATCTAATCAAACCTAAAACACTTGGCCAGTGGGGTCAATTGCTGACAGTATATCTCTGAAAAAGGAACTTTCTATTCCATCCCGCGCCGGCCTCCCCGCAAATGGAAAACGTGGCCATGTCCCATTGGTTGAGCTTTTGGGCCCCACCATTCCTACTCCAAGGAACAGAGAGAGAGAGAGAGGGGGGGGCTCTGACGTTCTTGGTTGTCCACGACGCGGACCGTCACCCGTCCCGGCCATCGCGAACTTAACGCGTCGGCCGCCTCGGACTGTTGACTTCCGCCCACGTTGGACTGACGGAATTGATGCGTCTACCCCTCTTTAAACCCTTCTTCTCTTCTCGTCTTCCTATCGTTCTCTTCTTCTAAGCTTCTTCCATGGCTTCCTCTCCTTCTCTTCTTCTTCTTCTTCTCTTCGCCGCAGCCGGCGTCTTCCTGGCACTTGCCGGGCCCGCCGCTGGCGCCACCCTTGGGCTCGACTTCCACCACCGCTTCTCCGACCGCGTGCGGCGGTGGGCGGAGGCCCACGGCGGGCTCCCTGGTGGCTGGTGGCCCCAGAAGGGCTCGGTCGAGTACTACGCCGCCCTCGCCCACCACGACCGTGCCCTCCACGGCCGTATCCTTGCCGGTGGCAGCGACCCCGACGAGGAGCTCTACTTCGCTGATGGCAACGCCACCGTCCGCATCGGCAGCCTGGGATTGTACGCCCCGTTCCTCCCTCCCTCACTCTCTTCTTATGATTTTGTATGATTTAGGGTTTTGAAGTTGGGATTTTGAATTGTTTTTGGGCGATTAATCTGATGGGATTTTGTTGGGGACTAGCTTGCATTACGCGATTGTGGCGTTGGGGTCGCCGAACGTGACGTTTCTGGTGGCGCTGGACACGGGGAGCGATCTATTTTGGTTGCCCTGTGATTGCCGTAGCTGCGCTCCGACTTCTTCACCTGGTTACGGAGTACGACTCTAGATCTTATCCTTTTCAACTTCCAGTTTAGATCTGATTTGAAGAAAGTTATGAATTCTCATTAATATTTGTATGTACGGACTCAGGTGCAAGTTCTCGTTTTGACTGTTGAATTTATTCGTTGGTTGGGTGAATGAGCATTTGGGGTTTGGAGATCTGGATAAATAAGATTATACGTTTGTTCATTGGTTCTTATGGTTTCGGTCGAGTTCAAATGTTGTGAAATCAATTTATTTATGTTTTTATTTTAAGCTAAATGAAATTTCATAGCATGGTTAGTCCATGTTTGATTCATTAACTCGTAAAGTGTTAATAATTGCACTGGAGATGATAACAAAGGGGGTACAAAGAAGAGATAAATTTTGGTAGAAAAATGAGAATAATCAACTTACCAAAAATAGAGAGAGAGAGAGAGAGAGAGAATAATGAAAATCTGGAAGGGTTATAATGAGTCCTAATCAGCAGAAAGTAGATTGCTACTTTTTTCAGTGAAACGAAATTGTACTTGAATTTGTTTCTGCTTCATGCTAATATGCAATATTTTGTCTGATTCAGATTAAGTGACCAGGCTTTTTTATTGAATAGGATTGCTTTTTTTGTTTTTTTTCTTTCCTCTGATGAAGATGTTCCTAGAAGCAAAGCCCATAAGTTGCTAATTTGCTAGTGGTTTGACCTTCTCGAGCTGTGACATTAACAAGTTCATTGTCCTATACCTATATTGAGTTTTGGTGGTAACGTTGTCCTCCTTACAGTGCTTAAGTAAACAATTCTAACGAGAATTGCAACTTAGTTGCTCTGATGTGAACTTTCTTTCTTTGTTCTATCTATCTATCTTCCTTTCTTTCTCCTTACTATAACTTCAATCCAATGTTGTCATAAAAACTTGGATGCACCGTTGCCATCAGGAGAATATGTGATCTTCATATCTAGCAGTGAAGGCTTAAAGCTTATGATCCCTTGGAATGAGACTAAACTTGGAAACTCTAATGTTTTGCCAGCAGTTGGAATATAGTTTGGGGCATCAATTTCTAAGTATATCGGACTTAGATGTGTAACTAGTAGTCAAGCATGCTTTCCTTATGACATTATCTGATGTAAATGATGGTATGGTATGGTATCTTTAAAGAATACCTGTTGTTTTAATAATTATTGCTCATGTTTCTATTTTTAAGCAAAACCTTTTCTTTTCTTCTCTTTCTTTGTTATTTTTAAATCTTTTTTGTGCACCATGTCTCCATGTTATGAGTCTGCATGCATGTTTTGCATTCTTTGCTACCCTTCTAGTGCAGAAATTTGTCTTTTGCCTCCTATTTGCTACTTGTGCATTTATTTTATTGTGGGACAAGTTTTTTCTGTAAATCTAGGCATCTATGATATCATCTAGTGAACTTACATTGCAACAGGAAATCAAGTTCGACATCTACAACGCCTCTCAGTCATCAACAAGCCAAAAGGTTCCTTGCAATAGCAGTTTCTGTGAGCTGAAAAGCTCATGCTCTGCAGCAACTAGCAGTTGCCCTTATGTAGTTACGTATGTTTCTGATAACACTTCATCTTCTGGGGTCTTAGTCGAGGACATTTTATACTTTAAAACAGAGGAGACTATTCCAAAAGTTGTTAAAGCACCAATTGTGTTCGGGTATGTTTATCTTCTTACAATTTACGTACTATTTCAAGGTTTAGTACAGTCAATTGATTTGGTAATCTTTTTCATCTCATGGGATCCTCTTGCCAATCAAATTATGCAGCTGTGGACAGGTTCAGACTGGTGCATTTCTGGATAGTGCAGCTCCTAACGGTCTGTTTGGGCTTGGTATGGACAAGGTATCTGTTCCTAGTGTTTTGGCAAGTAAAGGATATGCTTCGAATTCCTTCTCCATGTGCTTCGGAAGTGATGGTATGGGAAGAATCTATTTTGGAGATACAGGTAGCTCAGACCAGGGAGAAACTCCATTCGATGTTAATCACAGCCAGTAAGTGTTTTTATTTTGTGCAGCGCTGGTTGTTTTTGCACTGTAGTTGGAAAGGAACTGGTTTTCATGTTTTCTTTCATTTTCTTGAATAAGCATGTTCATTTTCTTTTACTTTTTCAACATTGTTATCCAGCCCAACATACAATATCAGCTTAATTGGAATGGAAGTAGGGAATAGTTCGATTGACGTGAATTCTAGTGCTATTGTCGACTCTGGTACCTCCTTCACATGTTTGGCTGATCCAATGTATACTAAGCTCTCTGAAAGTGTAAGTAATGTACCAGATAATGAAGTCACACAGCTTCAGATCCTTGAAAAGGTATATATGTATAAATTCATAAAGTTGTTTTTCTTCTGTAGTTTCATGCACAGGTACGAGAGAACAGGCACGAATCTGATCCGGGTATCCCGTTTGAGTATTGCTATGGTTTGAGGTCATTATTATTTACTACAAGCACATTCTATTTGAATAATCTTTTATACTTTGTCTAATGCATTCGTTGATGCTTGCTGCAGTCGCAATCAAAATTCAATCCTGCTACCTAAAATAAATCTTACGACAAAAGGTGGAAGCCAGTTTCCTATAAATGATCCAATAATTGTCATTAGCAGTGAGGTAAAGGATAGCAATGTTATAAATTTAGAAGCTTGGCAAACTATTACTAACTTTTGTTTTATTTTGTGATGTGCAGCAAAGCAGTTTTTATTGTCTAGGTATCGTCAAGAGTAGCCAACTGAATATTATTGGGCGTAAGTTCTTTCATGCTCCATTTTACTAATACATCGAAACAAGATTGCCTTATGACAAATCCTTATTTTTTCTGTTGGTTGCTGGCAAAATTGCTATCACAGGCTCCTTTCTATTTATAGAGATGCCGTCATTTTCAACTCTTTGGCTTATCATATGGGCCTTAGAGATGAATGCGATTCTTACACCAAACCTTGTTAAAGACTCTTTCCATGCTAGAGGAATTTTGGAGGGTTATTTCCTAGTTGCATGAGCTTATGCTATAGCCAATAGGAACATCTGCTAACAACTGGTCTTTTGAGTTTCATCATTGGCCCTGCCAAGATTTCTCAAAACATAGTTAGAGGGATGACACTAAGTTGGTGGTTGATCATGAGGATTTGCTGTTTTTTGGAGCCTTCTTGACTCAGATTTTGCTCAACTGTTGACCACAATATGAGAAAAAAAAACTTGGATTGTGATGTGGTTTCTTTCTATTTTGTATTGTACCAATAGGCACTTGTAGACTGAATCTGACAAGAGGTCATATGCTCCATTTTATTATGCAGAAAATTTTATGACGGGCCTCCGCATTGTCTTTGATCGTGAGAGACTGGTCTTAGGGTGGAAGGAGTCTGATTGTAAGCATACACTCACCTATAAGTTATATAATGCATGTAGCAAACATTGATAACACGTGCTTTTATATTATTCAGGTTATGAAGCTGAGGATTCCAGCACTCTCCCTGTTAACCGAAACCAATCCGCAATCGCTCCTACACCTGGTTCGGGACCAAGCAGTTACAACCCGGAAGCCGCAAAGCAGGGGGGGAACACTACTCAGATCACAGTGTTGAGACCCTCCACCAGCCATTCATCACATCTGAACTCCATGAAGAGTATCTTCTTGATATCGATCGTGCTCTCTTTGGCCATTCAATGATTATTTTCATCCCAGGTTGCTTTCAGCTTCTTATCGAGTTTTCTCGCCCACAGACTATAGCATGCATTGGTTGAGTTTTCGTTTTGGCTCAGATGTACACCATACTATAGTTGCAGAGTTCTGCCATTTCATGTAATTTTTTTTTCTATTTCATTTTCTTTGTTTCATATATAT